>NC_061108.1:22162903-22175106 GCF_015104395.2 Macrobrachium nipponense | reverse complement strand
TTACTCCTAGTCAAGAGAAATCGGGGCAACAAAAAACCACAGAGGTATTTAGCAAAACTTTATCTTGTTGTTGAGTGAAGTTTGTCTCAATTATCTACCCTAGCATGAGGGAGCCGGCGAATTCAACGACAACAATTTATCCGACAACAATTTATCGACAACAATTTACCGACAATAATTTACCGACATAAAACAATTGCAATTGATCGAATACACATTTCACCGAAACCCAAGTAAACCTTCTATTATTATATCAAGAAACAAAAGTTAGAAAAGTTTTGTAATTTTTATTAAAATAAATTAAAATTACAGTGAAAGTAAGATATCTTTTAAAATAAAAGTGTTATTAGAATAACTATAAGTACAATAAAAGTGTAAAAATTTTTATTAAAATAAAAATAATTACTGAATGTATAATAAAAGTGTGAAAATATTTATTTATTAAAATAAAAAAAACAAAGTTTATGGGTCTACTGCGCTCAAATAATTGATAAAACTCGTGTAGGAATGATAATTATCAACAACCTTTTTTAACCGACTCAGAAGAACAGCGATTTTTCTTTCTCTGTGGTTGACAAGAATTACCCGCAGATATAGATAGATTTTTACATCGTTGAATTTTTGTCTTTCTGCAGAATGTCCAAAGCGTCC
Organism: Macrobrachium nipponense; assembly: GCF_015104395.2. NCBI lineage: Eukaryota > Metazoa > Arthropoda > Malacostraca > Decapoda > Palaemonidae > Macrobrachium > Macrobrachium nipponense. Next base: position 22,174,455 of record NC_061108.1, on the reverse strand, counting down.
TTCATAAATATTCCTCATCATGAGTTCGTATCTTGGCGGTCTACGGCGATTTCTTCTATCAGGGCGGCCTATCCATGTATCTTTGAAATGATTACAACCTTTTTTGTAATTCTGGTGAAAACACGTCATTATCACACAATAGTACATTTAAGGCGAAATCCGCATCCATTTCATATCTTCGTTTCAGTCCATCTGTTTGTATAACACGAAGGATATACTGACAGAAATGAAAGAAACATCCTTTCAAAGATGCACTTGGATTTTTTTTTCTACGTGCCTTCATCATAGCAGTTTCAAAGTTAATTGTTATAGAGGATGGAACCGAAAATGATTGTATGCTCTAATCTTCTCTAGTAGTATACTGTATCTTGATTCCGATTTATCGGTAATAAGCACAAATGAGTGGAATAGCAACATCTTTCTGGAATCCATGGAATGTATAGAGTTGGTAAATAACAGTGGAACTGTTTGAAATGTACCGTCCCCATACCAATGGTCACTATTCGCAAGATTATTTGCGTTTCTCTGAGTAGCAAAGATGACTCTCCGTTCCTCAGGAGGCCCAGAATCAAATAATAAAAGGTTTTCACCTCTGCATGATTTATATACTCGTCTGTGAAAGTCAATTCACCTCGGCATTGTGGAAGTGGTGGCGGAGAATTTATTTTCAAACCTTATAGTACCTACCTATTTGTAGTTGAATAGTCTTTGGTTTTGAAAGTTTCCCTGTTGCTGCTTCACTGCATCCTACAAGTGCTTTCGAAATGAGGGCATGAGGGGCTTCTGTAGTTGCTTTAGTTTCCTCTACGTAGGACGTTTTCCATTATTTTTTGAGCTTTTTTGTTTGCTTTCAGCTCCATCACATACATGATTTTGTATTGCGCGCTTTGCACTTCAACTTATGATACTTGTCGCATTTCCTGTATTTGTCTTCCTTCTGTTTTGCTTTATGAAAGAAATATCCATCAGTTATCAGCTTCTTCCCCTTCTCCGATTCTATAAACTGGAGCGACATGAATGGGCTTTTCAGCTATCTTTCTAAACTAAACAACTTAAAGTTTTAACCAAATTAAGAAATCTGTTTCTTCGGTCTTTCTATTTAACTGTGGTTAACGAAAAACACTCGAACTTATAGCTTTTACCAAATTATGAAAGCATGATACAATTGTTAGTCGTCAACTAGTAAGTTATCTCAATTTCTTCGGTGTCTTTATAGTTAATTGGTGGTTAACGAAAACATTCTGTCTTATACATTTCCTGACATAATAATAGAAAGTTTACTTGGGTTTCGGTGAAATGTGTATGCGATGTATTGCGTATTTCGGTAAATTGTTGTCCATGAATACGCCTCGACCCCTGGCAAGAACTATAAAGACGTTCACTCTTATTCAAAGTGTAATCAGCTGGAATGCATTTTGGTTGAGAAATTGGTACGATGGACGTATGTCGATTGCTTTAGTACTACTTACAAGGTGATTTCTACATTTCGTAAAATACATACTGCATTAATGTTACATTTTCTTAAATGATGAGGCGATTTATGTTCATCTTGAAACATTATGTGCTTGGGAGCGAAAAGGGATGTTGGTAAAGCTACATTTTTAACCTGTAGGTTTTTTGCTCTCAGGAACAAACGATATTAGAAGTACTGTTTACCAAAACAAGAGATTAAAACAGGAAATACCATATCAATATCCCTTAATATATATCCAGTTCTTACTCTCCGTAATTTTGCGAGAATGATTTTGAAATGGTAAGGTTCCTTTTTCTAATTTTGAAGTGTTTTTATCATTATCATTCTTATACAGGAGGGAAGGTACAAGTTAATACAAAATATGCACAAACTGTGGGTAAGATGATTGTGCAGTGAATCGTTTACGGAAAATATGAAGCTTGTTTACAATAGGACTACAGCGACAACAACAATCATGGAAGTAAACGATGTTATTCACAATCTACGTATATAGCGTACATGCAATTTCATCTGCAGCCGTCGACTGTGACAATTAAGCTGTATGGCTTTTGACGTTCGTGACGTCATACGTAAAGTAGGACGAGTCTTTGAACGATTTCTTTTTCGTTGCCTCTGCCAGGTTTTGCTCGTGCGTCCAAAATCCCATAATTTAGGAATACCCGAATTTCACGAACATGAGCGCTCTCCTCCTTCACTAGACTGTTTTGCGCCCAAGGGCTTTGCTGCATGAACGTAACTTATTTGGAGGAAGAAGACCTAAAAACTCCAGGATGTTTTTTTTTTCTTTTTAATCAATAACCGACAAAGTCAGTTATCTTTGAAATAAAAATGATTTGATATCGTTTTTTGGAAACTATATATATATATATATATATATATTATATATCTAATATATATATATATATATATTAGATATATATATATATATATATATATATATATTATAGATTTGCTTAGTGATCAAGTCCACAGGAGGATGGACGAAAGCTTTAAGCTTTGTATAAACATATTATCTATATAAACAACGGATATTACTGTGGATCCCTCTATGATATATATATATATATATATCTATATATATATATATATCTATATATATATATATATATATATATATATATATATATATATATATATATAAATTTCTGACTCAGACCGGGAAATTTATGACCCAATCGTTTACACGGATCGCAGTGACTGACAGAGAGAGAGAGAGAGAGAGAGAGAGAGATAGAGAGAGAGAGAAGAGAGAGAGAGAGAGAGATGAATGGGAGTGGTAGAGGACACTGAGCGAGAGTAGACAGTCTTCTGAACAATTTCTTTTCTTTTTCCATAAAAACTAGCTCCCAGGAAAAGTAAGTTTTTTTTTTTACCTTTACTTGTGATGGAGCAGAAGTCAGGAGAAGAGAAAAGTCGATAGCTAAGAAGACACAGGAGGTAGAATGGGGAATTAAACATTGAATAGAATTGAAATGAGTTCTAGCACAAACAACTTCCACCTAGACTAAGTGATCAACTTGTCCCCTCAAGTGCATTCCGATTAATCCCAAAACCCAATTCAACTCGTGTCCAGTGACGAGGCCCATTTTAGTTTTATTTCTAATCCTGACATAAAAACTTATTACCTAATCCAGCAAAAAAAACAGATACAGAAAGAATTAAGCATAATGAACCTATTTGATCCCTAACATTTTTTTGAGTATCAGCATCATGCCAAATATGAAGTCTGTATCTTGCATCGTTTGAAAATTATGGCCAAGTATGACATTCCCAATTTGACCTTTGTCCTGCAAATGTGACCTGTACCCCCAAATTGCACATCGGCTTTTTAGTGGATATGTATGCCAGATATGAATGTTGTCTCGTATAATTTCCAAGTTGAGGTAAAACAAAGAGGTTCCCATCTCATTTTGTTCAAAAGTTATGGCCCCGTTCACACTTCTTCACTTCTTGTTCCCAGTAAGTAGGAACTTGTCCTGGTTTTGCACCTGAACATTATGATTGATTATACTGGCTGACTGTAAGTCCTTGGGTCATATAATTCATAACCTATTGTGTATGATCAGTCCTTATTGACTTCTGGTTTTAAATCATGACCTTAACATTGGCCATGACCCTCGCTCTGCACATTGGCATCATTGGGATTGTGTTTACTAATTTTGAAGTTTTTTTGTAGTATAATTCTAAAGTTGCGGTCTAGGTAAAATTCCCGTGTGACCTCTGACCTCTGAGTATGACCTGCACTTGACTGTGTGCATCAGCTTCATTGGAAAGATAGGCATGCCAAATAGGAAGTCTTCGTCTCGTACAGTTGAGATCTTTTGATAAAAATTAAATTTCGGTTTGGCTAAGTGTGCCTTAAGCAGAGCTCATTCGTCGCAGCACTGTTAGTGGTTTATTCGGGCGTGTCTCGTATAATCCAAAAATGATAACCCAGGGATTAAATTTTGTATATATGTGATCTTTGACCTCTAATTATGACCGTGACCTCATTCTGCTCATTGACTCCATTGTTTGGAGTAATCTTGACTCATATAAAGCTTTTTATCCAGCAAAGTTCAAAATTTGAAGGCAATTACCATTTGACCTTTGACCTATAGGCATAACTTTAAGCTGATTCAGCTCATGGGTTCATTAGTTGGTTATATTTGCCAGATCTGAGTGTATCGTATAATACAAAAATTTAGGACAAGGTTTAAATTCCTGTTTGGCTTTTGACTTCTCTGAAACATTCCGGTTTCTAGAAAAAATCCTGGTTTTCTCAGTTAAATGATTAACAGTGTAATCTTAGAAAAAAAATAAAGACAGAGAATCGGTACCACAGACATGTCGCCTTTTCGAGGCAATAAACCAGAAATGGTAAATTCTGGGAGGAGAAGTAAACCGAACCTACAATAGGGAACAGAGCAAAATTCTGATATTGAAACTAAACCATAACAATTATTTTTTGTGTATCTCTCTCTCTCTCTCACTCTCTCTCTCTCTCTCTCTCTCTCTCTCTCTCTCTCTTGAAGGGAACTATCTGAAAACAACAGGTAGTAATTATTTTGTATTAATCTCTCTCTCTCTCTCTCTCTCTCTCTCTCTCTCTCTCTCTCTCTCTCTCTCTAACAACGAAAAATTTCACATTCGTTTTCCAGATGTAAAACGGACGGTGGAAAGCATAAACCCACCGCACATTGTTTTTATCTTTTGTATACCTGAATAACAGTGAAAATAATAACGGGCAACTACTACCCTTCTCCCCCCCCCCCACCCCCCCCCCCCTTTCCGCCCTGTCCTCCTGTAGAGAGAAAAAAGAAAAACGAACTCTGCAGCTGCTTCAATAATTGAAAGTTGAAGTTTCCCATTTTCATGCTCCTCTCTCGACTAGAAATGAAAAATTGAAAACAAGTAAAAAATGATCCCAAATTTCATCCGCGCAGTCGAGTTTTCTGTACAGCGTATAATCAAGACAACCGAAAACAGATCTGTCATTCGGTGGTCTCGGTATAATGCTGTATGAGTCCATGAAACTTTAAGCCAAGGGCTAACTTTAACCTCAAATCAAAGGAATAATGAGTCTAGAGGGCTGCAATTTGGTACGTTTAAATATTGGAGGTGGATGATCAACATAGCAATTTGCAGACCTCTGCCCTCAGTAGTTTTTAAGATCCGAGGGCGGACAAACAAGTTGCGGACGAACAGGCTAAGCGATGCCAATAGTTTTCTTTTACAGAAAACTAAAAATGTAGAAATTCTGACAACATCAGAGGTTTCTTTCCTTTCAAAGGTGGGTGACGAGTAAACAGTGAAAGGATGCTTGCATTAGAACGAGTTTGAATAGATAGAAAACTGTCGATGAAATCCTCGAACTCTGATTACCTGAAAAACATAAACAAAGTGAAGAGAGAGAGAGAGAGGAGATGAGATGGAGAGAGGAGAGAGAGGAGACGAGAGAGAGATAGGGGTGAACATTACTTTCAGGGCTGTCGTCGACCTTATCGAAGATAACCTTATGAAACGGTGAATTATCAGTTCATATTCAGGTTAGAGAGAATGTTCGTACGAATAATTATCTCCCCCCCCAAAAACGAAAAAAAAAAAAAAAAAAAAAAAAAAACTAAATAGCATAGCTATTTTCACAATCATTTATTAATAGAATTTTATAGATAATGTTCACCTTTATCAGAATCATTGCAAACCACTTAAAAGGAGACTACTGCTCGGAGAATTACTGAAGGAAAAAAAGAACATCTCATCATCTTACTCTTCAACATTTTCTTCTTCCCACTTTCCATCTGTGGTACGTTGCTTCGTTTTGCTCCCGATTCCTTCTCTTTTTGGCTATGATAACATTGTTACCCTTAGACCTCTTTAATGAGGGAGTTTGATGGCTTCCAGTTGAAGAAAATCGCTTTATTTTAGGTTTTTTTTATGATAGTTGGAAAATTACTTGCAAGCTATGCAATAGACTTTAAGCTTCTTTGAGTATTAAGGGCTTCTTTTTCTCCATTATCCGTAACATGACAGCACAGAATTTTCTTAAAAAGTAAACCTTTTCTTAATTTGGATGGGCCTAATTTGGATGCACAATCCCACCAAGTACTTCTGAGTCTCTTCGAAATCTCAGTTCTTGATCTCCAATTGATAGGAGCCCTTCACAGCTTCCTCCAAGAGAGACATACTTTAGATCTATGTACAACTTCCTGCCTGAAGGATCAATATCCGCCAACTTCTGTGACTGAAAAATGTTGTCCTCAATAAACAAGCCAAGGATACCTCTGTACTCATTAGAAATGGTAGAAAATGAGAAAAAGGTATTCACTTAAAATACTGTGACTGGAACTCAATGTTCATCTTTTTCAACTTTGCTAATTACATAATTTAGAAAATGTAACGTGTCTGGTTCCTTGGAATTCCTTTACCTTGCATATATTCCCAGCTCCATCAATTTTAGTCAGTTCTAGCCTCCCCTTGGAAGAACAAAAGTATAGCTTCCCATGCTCAAGAATCTTAGATATCCCCTTTCCTCTTGAGAGCGACCTTGTCTATGATAGCTTCACCATCCTATTGAATCCTTGGAAAGTCAACAACTTCTGAACGAGCTAGAACTGGTGTTGTCCTTTGCTACTACGAGCAAAATAACAACTCACATCTTTCAGAAAAGATTCGAGTCAAGATTGGAGTTGAACACTTGCATGGCTAATAGCTAGCACAGAGTGCAAATGAGTGACAAACACAACTTAAACACGAATACATGTGCACATCTTTCCTTGAGATTAACTTGGAAGCCATTGTTATTACCTAGCATAGTTGAACAATTATCTCTCGCAAAACCTATGATGGTTCCTAAAGGAATTTGCTTACCGTCCAAAACCTCTTTTACAGTTTTGTAAAGTATCCAAAAGTGCATCTGTAAACTCTAAATTTTTAATTATCAAAAACCTTATCACTAGCGCTAGAACTTGTGAAACTGAAACATAAGTGCTCTCATCTGTTAGAGTGAGATTTATTTTCCCTACATAGCTGATGGTTTTATGTTGCTTTATACAGTGTACGGAAAACTCGATTGCACAGAAGAAACTTCGGTGCATTTTTTACACTTGTTTTTATTTGTCCCATTTGTAATTTGGTGCTTCACGAGTTCAACACATCTTCAATGAGAATATCTTTTTTGTGAAAACGACTTTGTTTACTAAAGCCACCGCTGCTGAACCTTAAAGCCCTCTCCACACGAGCGAGTACTGCCCGACTGGCAAACGTTGTTGCCCATAACCCGCTTCACTAAACTGACTGGCCGAGTATGGAGCCAGAACGAGGCGATTGTCTGGTAACCACTGCGTTCAGCAACGAGAGAGAATATAAACAGGTGGAAGTGCCCGACGGGCATGCCCCCTAGTGTGGGTGGACAGGCCTTTTTTACAAGAGCTATAAGGGTAGACTGGACAAAGACAACAAAAATCTACCCTGTTCCCATTATCTAAGTTTTTAAGAAATAAGATGGGGAACAACAATACCTTTCATCATTGTTTGCAACAATTATCAGTGAACTTGGTCAGATCCAAAGTTAGTTTGTGAAATTCTTGTCATCGGAAGACACTTGCTGTATGTTGTGCGATCTCGGTTCATTAACATGAATGTCAAGCAAACCTTGAAAACTTTATGAATGACTCAAGGAATTTGTGGTATTTAAAGAATCTACATAAATAAAGAACCGTTTCTACTCGAGGGAATAATGATTATTGGTGCAGTATAACTGTATGTCCTCCTTTTACGGATGCGTTTACGGTATGAGCTTTGGATAAAATTAATTCCCTCGAGCCTTTCATACATAAATTTCATAGTGATAACAACAGCACAGATATTAATTATTAACATTTTCCCATCATCAAAAACAGTGAGCTTTGAATATATTTTTGTAGGTATGATATTTTACTTAACTGATCCGCTTAAATGCCAGCACCAGATGCACAAAATATATATTTTTTTTGATGGATTTCAATATGTAATTTTCGTCTAAAGAGAAACTCATAAATTCGTTTTGCAGATTTCTGTCCAAAATTCCTCTGCCTGGTTCCGATGATTCTCCTCCTCCTCCTCTCCCCCTATCTCTCCTCTATCTCCTCTCTCCCTCTCCCTCTCCCTCTCTCTCTCTCTCCTCCTCCCTCCTGTTTGCAGGGATTCTGTCAAAATTCCTCTGCTGTTCGATGATCTCTATCCTAGTCTCTCTCTTCTCCCCCTCTCTCTCTCTCTCTACTCTCTCTGTCTCTCTCCCGGTCTCTCGTCTCCTCTCTTTGACAGAATTATTTTAGGAAACTGCTCTGTTTCTTTTAGTATTCACAATATATGTTATCATTATTTTTTCACATGTATTCAGAGTTATTATTATTCGTCAATTAGCGTACTGAAAACAACGTGCAATGACCCCCTGTTTTGCTTGAATAAAAATAGCATTTGTTTTTAGAATAATTATTTTAGCAGAGAAATGAGTAGACCAGGAAGTTCTCGGCATTTGTTAGCGATGCAGTGTATTTGATATTAATCAGTGATTTATACACTATTTTAGGTGAATATTGATGGAGCCGTTGTTTATCGTTAAAAATCTGAATGATTTTCGGAAGCATGTGGTTTCTGCAGCATTTCTAGTCCTAATATATTTTTAATTTGTACTGAAAAGAAAGCACACACATATATGTAAATATAATATACGAAAGTCTTTCCTTTCATAATTATTTAAATAATGGGCACTTTCCCTACCCACCCCCCAAAATAATACGGAAGGAAAATGTGAAATAACTTGTAATATGTTTAAGAAAGTACTGACGATGATTATGGCATCGGATAGAAATGAAGGGAGATTAATACCAAAAGAAATAAAAATGAGTGAGGTATAAGAATGAATGGAAAGGGGAGAGCAAATGAGAATGCTTATAAATAAAAAAAAAAAATCAAAGAAGCTAATTGGGAGTATGAAGGAACGATGAAAAAAAGCTGAACAATACAGGACTTAGATATTGTCTTTTTCATTAAATATCAGGGTCAATAATACTGTAAAGAAGATCAGTCCCCAGTTTAACATTGGAAGAAATGAAACTTCTGTTATTGGTAGTGTAACGACGGCGTGGCGCTTCAATAGAATGCGACGGTTTAGAATAAATCCAGACCATAATTACCATTGTTGGGAAAAGGAGGCCTGTGTTTCTTACGATTTAGTCGACCTGGTAAAGATTCTAGGTGGCTGTAGATATCGAAACTGAACATTATTCCGAAGCGTAAGATAACCGCCGATCTGTTGTGTATGTCATTGATGCCATCGTGCTTGTAGGTATAGGAAGAATTCGATCAAAACTCATATTTCTGGAGGCTTCAGAGGACGTACTATTCGGTTGATGTAGCTCTGAGGCGAAGGTAATACCAGATATTGATAATCATCAAGTACCCCCCCGTTAACACTCGAGGCTAATTTAATTAGGTTTGAAGTTTCCCAATCTTTGACTGGTTGAACCTTTCCAGAGCTCTGCTTAGCAAACGACTTCATTTTCTTTTGGTGGTAACAAACTACGTCAACGAGAATAGTGTCATGTGCTTAGTGGACTATTTTTTCTATAATCTACAGAGGTGGCCAAACAGTCGATCGCGGCCACGTTTGGTCGATCGCCCCTGCAGTCCCGTCCTATTTCGTCCCGGTCCCGTCCCGTCCGTCCACCCGCCCCCCCCCCCCCCCCCCACACACACACACACACACACACACGCGAGGCAATTCCCCCCGCGTATGGTAGATCGTATAAGTTTCAGTCTTTAGAGTAGATCTCGGAGTCCATAAGTCTGGCCGTCCTGGATCTAGACCAAGAACCAGGAGTATAAACTAAAAATATATGATGCCCCAGATACAACTTTGTGGAAACGCCTTAAGAATGGGTCTTAGTTTTCTATAATATTATAAAGGAGTTTTTTTTCAGTGATTTAAGAAATCTGCTTATGGTTTCAAGTAAAACATGCGACACTAGTCACAATTGCATGTATATGAACTTGTGGTTAATCAAGTCAAAGACAGTACTATGAATATGTAGAAGATATTAATCAAAGAATGGTAAAGAAAATAAAGATATCTGGTATTAAAAGATAACAAATTTATTAAAGAAGGAGTTTATAAAACTAAAATGAAGACAGACATTGGATATGCTGTTGGAGTAAAGTGGCGTCAATATAATAATAATCATAATAATAATAATAATAATAATAATAATAATAATAATAATAATAATAATATATTATTATTATTATTATTATTATTATTATTATTATTATATTATTATGATTATTATTATGATTATTATTTTTTTTTTTTTTTTTTTTTTTTTTTTGCTCTATCACAGTCCTCCAATTCGACTGGGTGGGATTCATACTGTGGGGTTCCGGGTTTTGCATCCTGCCTCCTTAGGAGGTCCATCACTTTTCTCACTATGTGTGCCGTTTCTAGGATCACACTCTTCTGCATGAGTTCCTGGAGCTACTTCAGCCTCTAGTTTTTCTAGATTCCTTTTCAGGGATCTTGGGATCGTGCCTAGTGCTCCTATGATTATGGGTACGATTTCCACTGGCATATCCCATATCCTTCTTATTTCTATTTTCAGATCTTGATACTTATCCATTTTCCCTCTCTTTCTCTTCAACTCGGTGTCCCCATGGTATTGGCGACATCAATGAGTGATACTTTCTTCTTGACTTTGTCAATCAACGTCACGTCTGGTCTATTTGCACGTATCACCCTATCCGTTCTGATACCATAGTCCCAGAGGATCTTTGCCTGATCGTTTCTATCACTCCCTCAGGTTGGTACTCGTATCACTTATTACTGCAAAGTAGCTTATGTTTGTTGCACAGGCTCCAGTGGAGGGCTTTTGCCACTGAATCATGCCTCTTTTTGTACTGGTTCTGTGCAAGTGCGGGCATTCGCTTGCTATGTGGTTTATGGTTTCATTTTTCGTATTGCACTTCCTACATATGGGAGAGATGTTATTTCCGTCTATCGTTCTTTGAACATATCTGGTTCTTAGGGCCTGATCTTGTGCCGCTGTTATCATTCCTTCAGTTTCCTTCTTGAGCTCTTCCCTCTGTAGCCATTGCCATTTTGTCATCGCTGGCTAGTTCTTTAGTCTGTCTCATGTATTGTCCGTGCATTGGTTTGTTGTGCCATTCCTCTGTTCTGTCTGTCATTCTCCTGGTCTCTGTATATTTCTAGGTCTTCGTCTACTTTTGCTAGTCCTTCTTCCCATGCACTCTTTAGCCACTCGTCTTCACTGGTTTTCAGATATTGCCCCAGTGCTCTGTTCTCGATGTTGACGTAGTCCTCTATGCTTAGTAGTCGTCTCCCTCCTTCCTTTCGTGTTATATATAGTCTGTCCGTATTTGCTCTTGGGTGTAGTGCTTTGTATTGTCATATGTTTTCCTGGTTTTTCTGATCTATGCTGTGGAGTTCTGCCTTCGTTCATTCCACTATTCCTGTGCTGTCTCTAATTACTGGGCAAAGCCATGTGTTTATGGCTTTTATCATATTTTCCGGCGCTTGAGTTTTGACTTGATATCGCCTTGGGTC
>NC_061108.1:22135403-22157903 GCF_015104395.2 Macrobrachium nipponense | reverse complement strand
ATCACGCCATGGCTGGCGTTTGTCCCCAATGAAATTACCTTTCTAGTTACATACTTGATTAAATTAGCCGTCTGCATTTCATTTAACTTCTTCGGATTAGGATCTGATTTAGCATCTGAAACATTAAGTGCCTGACAAGTTGGCTCTAGATTTCTGCCAGACATTTTTTTTTTCCAAAGGTGGTATTAGGAATATACTGATTGACATCTCAGAGGCGCAATGATCATTAGTGCCTATATAGTTGCATACATTGGACTTGATAATAGCGGGAACATGTGTGAATATGAAGCCTAACCTGTTACCAGAAATATGCGTATGTTCCTCAGGTAGCTGGACGAAATCAGAGGATATACAGATCTCAAGAGCAGACCGGCCATGTTGAACCGTGAAATTTGAATTTATCTACTCCAAAAAATAACGAAGGAGGCTTTTTGAATCCTGTGACTTGACTGAGTCATGTTAATCCTTCCCAAGAGACACTCATATATAGAATCGTCGATATTTGGATTGCTGTAAACAGGAAATATGTAAGCATTGTCGAACTTGGTAAAATTTTAAACTAAAAACTTCATGGCAACTACAATAAATAGGTTGTCCGAACTTAGAGCGTTCAGCCATACCTTGTGCATGTGGGATGTCACGACGATAAATAGTGAGGGCCATCAGATCTTGGGATTAGGAACTCAACTTCGACTTGCTGCTACTTACAAGAATCTCAGATAAAAGCGTCAAATTGTAGTTATGGACACTACTCTTGAGATCAAGAAAGTTTGACCTTAAGCCCCGAATATATGAGTAAAGCACTGCAATTTTTCTCGGAGTAATGAGCAACAGGCTCATGGCTCAGCCCAATGGCTCCTGTAAGATATAAAATGAACAGCGTAAAATCAGTAGCGAAACTATTAAATAGACCCATAACAGTACATTGTAAAAATCAACAGAGAAAATAAAATATTAATGCCATCAACAGCAACAGTATTTACATTACTTAAAAACAATTCCGTTGAAAGTCTAAATAAAAACGTGGCCATATTGTCATTGAAAAGCGCCGGAAGCAACTGGTGGACGAGGTATAAGAGGAAAAAAAAGTGTAAAACAGTAAGGTAACACTGTATATAATGGAAAGAGAAAAATGTCAAACTAAAGCTGAACCACAGAGGAAGGAAGAGAGAAAAAGTAGAGAATCACAAGCGAAAGAAGGGCAAGGGCAAGAGATTGGATAAACACACCGTGGAAGGTAAACAATAGAATCAAGACAAATGGGCGATGCTTTCATTTGATGGTGTGGAATGGACGACAGAATTGCTGCATCCTATCTGGCCGCCTTTGATTTATGGCTTGCGGATCCAACGTTGAGTTTGATAAAGTGCATGATATCGTTCGCTGACTTCCGGTTAAGTTTGTGCTAGAGCTCAGGCACGATCAACCCAAAAGTCTCATTCGTTTCCCCCACCGGTCTATCCTCCGACGCCACCCCCCCCCCCCCCCCCACTGGGCCCCCATATGTATGCTGCCTCTTATTGTATTTTATTTATTATGAAATAAAGAGAACAATAATGAAATGATTATTTTTCTTTTGGCGGGAAATTGGTTTTAGGATGTTATCAGTTTACAAGTATTCATATGAAGTGTTAGTTGGTAGAGGCTGTTTTAAGCGCTTCTGCAAGAGAGAGAGAGAGAGAGAGAGAGAGAGAGAGTTATAATAATAATGAAATGAAAATCAGGTAGCCAAGGAGAAAAAGAGATAGGAAGGAGAAAAGGTAAAACAGATAACGGTTAAACCCAAAAACTAATAAATCCACAAAAGGTAAAGGCTCGATAAAAAACAACCGGAAAGGCCGAGTACAAAAGGGAGGAAGTGAAGTTCACCGCGATAGAAATATTCAATGAAATGTCCATTTGGCTACTGAAGCGTTACCATTATTTCCGGTTAAATCTCTCTCTCTCTCTCTCTCTCTCTCTCTCTCTCTCTCTCTCCCCGTAGTGGGGTAGTGCCGTCAGTGGACCTCATGCGGTGCAGTGTAGGCATTTACTTAAGGTTCTTTGCAGCGTGCCCTCGGCCCCTAGCTGCAACCACTTTCGTTCCTTTACTGTACCTCCCTTTCATATTCTCCCTCTTCATCTTAATTTCCATCCTCTCCTAATACTCGATTCATAGTGCAAATGCGAGGTTTCCTCCTGTTATACCTTTCAAACCCTCCACTGTATATTTCCATTTCAGCGGTGAATGACCTCATAGGTGCTTGGCCTTGAAGAGCAGGGCTGACAGTACATGATGAAAAGGGAAAATCACTTAAAAGAGGAATTGATCAGATAGATCACAAACAAGATTATAGTTGAGAAAGAGTGAAAGGCGAGGTGGTGTTCAGGGGGAATAAACTTTACGATTACTTTGTGTGGGGTCTGTGTTGAAATACAAAACGATCCAATGTATTATAAGTTTGTGTTCAGTCCCCCACGAGATATTTGATGGTGATTTCAGTAAGGAACCAGTTTAATGTATATATTCCTTAGGGAGAACAGTGACCCTCGATTTCCTTTTGAAAATTGGTTGAAGGTATATATATATATATATATATATATATATATATATATATATATATATATATATATATATATATATATATATATATATATATATATATATATATATATATATATATAATATATATATATATATATATATATATATATACAAGATACTGTCTTTTTCGTTTGTCTATATGATCTCTATACAAATTTACATCTCTTGACATTTTTTGATGAGATTTCAATTAAGTCAGTATCAAACCGGGAAAAGTCATGATGAAATCAGAATTAATATCGGACCATTGATTTGGTAAAGGGGGTGCGGGAAGGTAGTGAAATATAAAAATGACTGAAAACAGCAGATATTAGTGTTTTACTCCATAGTTTTCGATACTCCATAGTTTTCGATATTCCATAGTTTTCGAGGGTCGCTGAGAGAAGAATAGTGACACTCCCGATGACCTTGAAGTCCAGGTTCAGACCCGAATAGGGAGGGTGTGAGAGGGGGCTGGGAGGGGTGACATGTAAAAAGAACCGAAAATGACAGATATTAATGTCTAATCCATAGAAGAGAAACGCTACATGATAATTCAGGCATGGAAACAGATAGAAGGAATAGCCGAAAACATCATGGAGCTAAAAATATCAGAAAGAGCAAGCAGAGGTAGATTAATAGTGCCCAAAACTATACCAGGAAAAATAAGGAAAGCACACAGGACATTAATCTACTACGCACCAGCATCGATAATGCAGCGTCTATTCAATGCGTTGCCAGCTTATCTGAGGAATATATCCGGAGCGAGAGTAGATGTGTTTAAGAATAAGCTCGACAAATATCTAAACTGCATCCCAGACCATCCAAGATTGGAAGCTGCTTTTAAGTCCAAGTTCAGTCTGATAGGAGGGGGGTGAGAAAGTGGTGGAGGAGAGTAACGTGTAAAAATAAGCAAAAACAACAAATATTAGTTTCTAATCCATAGTTTTGAGGTTGTTGCTGAAAATGAATAGTAACACTCCCAAAGCCCTTAAGTCCAAGTTCAACCCCAATAGGGAAAGGGGATGAAAAGTTATTGGAAGGTGGTGTCATATAAGACTAACTAAAAAAGGCAGATATTAGTGTGTATCCATAGTTTTAGAGGTCACTTAGATGAATAGTGACACACTCAATACCCTTTAAGTTCAAGTTCAGCCCTGATAGGAAAGGGGCGATGAGAATTTTGTGGGAAGGCGGTGACATTTAAAAATAACTGAAACTACAGATATCAGTGTCTCACCCATAGCTTCCGAGGTCACGTGGATGAATATAACCCATAGGTGTCTGAGATAGGTTGGATGAACGACTCATTCCTGATCCCCCTCAAGTCCAAGTTCAGCCTCAATAGGAATTTTGGCCGAGAAGTGGTGAAATGTAAAATGTCAAAAATGCTGGACAATGTAACTGAAACAACTATCTAACAGGAATATAAGAGAGAGAGGGATTCATCAGATGTCACTCAGAGATTTCCCTTGGCAGCGCCGCGTTGGTCAGCTAGTATATATATTATATGTATAACGTGCAGTAGTGCATATGTACAATTGTTTGTTTGTGTGTGTACGATGGCCTATTAAAAAATATTGCAAAATAAATTTTTTTTTGATACTTTTAGATATTAAGCCACTGCTAAGCAGCTGGTAATTATTCTACTTGTAGCAAATTCACTCTGCTTGGGAAGTGATCTGCACCCAATAAATTCTATATAAATAAACTGCCACCCCATGTAGCAGAATCTTGAGAGTGAATTGGCATTTATATATATAATTCATTGGGTGAAAGTATGAAAATGTACGTCGTCATTCAGTTTGCCACGTGTACACAATTAAGTACTAAGCACAGTAGAAATGGTTTGATTTCGAATCGAAGTACAGAACTTCGATTCTCCTGTGATATGTCCGACCGTGTCGGAAACATCTCTTATCTCTCTTGGTGGCTGAGTGCAGTAGTCAATTTATAGCCCATGAACCATTCCTGAAAAGCATGGAGTCAAATCCTGGTCAAGGTAAGCGCTCTTATCATATAAAATATATAAAATTCCCCAGCAAACTGTCCCAGTGTACAGGAAGTTGGAAAAAGAAAGTGAATTTCGTAGCTTAATATTGGAATTTATATATATATATATATATATATCTATATATATATATATATATTATAACTATATATATATATATATATATATATATATATATAATATATATATATATATATATAATCACTTCTACTCTGCTCAATAGGCTACTTATATATGTACATGTGGTTAGCCTGAATTATTGCGGGCAATTTTATACCTTCAAATATATGAAACAAGTCCCTCATTCACTGTACCAAAAAGATGATTTTCACCCAATGAAATATATATATATATATATATATATATATATATATATATATATATATATATATATATATATATATATATATATATGCCAATTTATGGTGAATTCATTCTGGGTGCAGATCACTTCCAAAGTATAGTAAAATCGATGTAGGTAGATTATCTAAAAGTTAAAAAATTTAATAAGTAATAATCTTAACAGGTTTATCGTTATCGCTAAAACACAAACAAAGACACATATGCAGACAACACACACAGCACACACACACACACACACACACACACACACACACACACATATATATATATATATATATATATATATATATATATATATATATATATATAATTGTAAGTAATATAGTCTCATATATATTCGGTGGATATTTTTTTCATATTAACGAGAAGTTAAGGGAAAATGGTATCGCAGTTCCCGTTACATATCGTGATGTATAAAATACCACCAAATATTATGAATCAAGAATTCTCATCCATCATTTCCAATAAGCCCCATTTTCCGTTAATTGTTTGCATTGTTAAATCTGTATTGGAAATTCTAGAGCGAGCGATCTTTTAGTGAAAGAAAAATTGAAAGTTCTTTTCGAGTATTGGAGGGGGAATTACTTTAAAGTTCATATGTCAATACTGGTTTAGTTTTCTGGACGTAGTAGCCATCTGTTGGTGTTTTTTGAAAATAATCTGTAAAAATTGATGAGATGATTGCGGTGGAACACTCACACACACACACACACACACAAACGAGAGAGATGAAGAGAGAGAGAGAGAGAGGAGCAGAGAGAGAGAGAGAGAGGAGAGAGAGAGAGGAATTTCAAAATGACTATATGCATCACGGTAGAACTAAATCATTTGATCTTATTTCCAGGATGAAAGGTTATTCATGTCCCAGGTCGATAAAAGATTTGCTACTAATTTATTTCTTCTTTCTAAAAACTGATCTTCTCTTTCTGTATTTCATGTTACCTTCCCTAACTTCTTTGTAATGAACAGTATACTCTTTGGAATCTTGAATTTCAAGTCATTGACCCCAATGGGCTTGTCTCTTAAGACTAGGGCTCAAATAATAATACTCTGCGTTTGTATTTGTTAGCGGCTACGTGACAATTCTGAAAGCTGTACCAAATGTTGAAAATGTGTTGGCGATTTAATAACAACATAGAAGGCACTGGGGTTCAGTGTTTTCCGCGGTCAATGAATTCCCAGCATTCCTGCTCATTGTTTACACTGAAGAGAGCGAGTAAGGTAATTATTATGCTGAAGGAATTCATTCAAGAGAGATGCACGAGAAAC
This sequence comes from Macrobrachium nipponense, assembly GCF_015104395.2. Taxonomy (NCBI): domain Eukaryota; kingdom Metazoa; phylum Arthropoda; class Malacostraca; order Decapoda; family Palaemonidae; genus Macrobrachium; species Macrobrachium nipponense. The sequence continues at coordinate 22,151,697 of NC_061108.1, read as the reverse complement.
TGGATTTGTTTTTAGTACTCTGTGCTGAGCACCATACATGAATCATTGTAGGTTTTTGTCGAGGTGTGGCTCTTGTGCGATAAGAAATTTTGCATTTCTTTAGTGATTGCTTGACCATTATTTTCTGTACTGGTAAGTTTTGTTTTAAAATACCGCCCCTTGCATGCTTGTTTTACTCTGTAGTCTGTTGCATTTTTAGCTACGCTTTTAGTTTTCTGAAAAAGGAAAACATTGAGATGGCTTTGTCTGTCTGTACGCACTTTTCCTGTCCGCCCTCAGATCTTGAAAACTATGAGCCTAGTGGGCTGTAAATTGGTATGTTGATCACCCGCCCTTTAATCGTCAAACATACCAAATTGCAGCCCTCTAGCCTCAGTAGTTTTTGTTTGCATTGAAGGTTCAAGTTAGCCTTGATTGTGCGTCTGCCAACGTTTATAGGTACAGGCAGCCACCCTCTGGCCGTGCCTGAAAGGTTTGTGGCCTGCGTCTCATAGAGCATTATATGCTGTACAGAAAGCTCAATTACTCCGGAGAAAGTCTGGCGCATTTTTTATTTGTTTTAATTGGTCTTAATGGTTTGCTGCGCATGCGACTAGTATTTTTTGTAGCTGACGGCAAATATCGGCAGCCGAATTTCATTGTAATCTTTGGGTGATTGGCAACTTGAATTTCATCCAATCATGATTAGTTTCATTGGTATAAGCTGCCGATGTTTGCTGTCAAGAGGGGAAAAGGGGAAAATAACTATAAATCACAATTAAGAAATAACGAAAGAATTTGAGTAATCGCATGTATTGTCTTGCGCCTTAAACCGAAAAAAAAAAAGAATAAACATTTTTACGCAGAGGATAAGCAAAAATTACTAGAAATGTTAAAACTTTATAAGATATGACCAATTAATTTATTGAAGTCGGATACAAGTACTAATCGTTTTGATACTGTTTAAAAACATTAAAATAAATTCAAATATTTGCAACATTTTTCTTCTTTGAAATAGAGGATTACTTTTCGTGAAACTGTGGGAATATTGTGTTAACTCTTTCTATCGGGGAGGGAGAGAGAGAGAGAGATTTTTGTTTTTCACCATAATAGTTGCATTGATCCATTATGGTGTTGTATCGTCCTACTGGAAGCATTTAACACAATGCTAAACTGCTGCGGTTTCGATTGATCATTAAGAAGAGAAATGAAGTAAAGACAGCAGATAGATAGAGAGAGAGAGAGAGAGAGGGAGAGAGATTCATCCAGACAGCATTCCTGTTCATGAGGCTGATGTGCACAGCGTGAACATACTTATTTTTTTAGGGAACTTTGAGTTTTACCAGAAGTCTGAACAGTCGTGAGAGCAAAGTACACAAACCGCTTTAGAAACGCAAGCCGGGGTCTAGTATTTCGAGATGAAGGCGCCAGTGAGATTCTTGCGAACTTTCCATACAGGATCAGTGCTCTTGGGTGTAGATAAACTGCATAAATGTTGAGACTTTTAATGCAACAAATAGGACCATTCAGTGAAAGGTGTCACTATTCGTTATCAGTCGAAACAAATTATACAGAAAACATTAATCATATTAACATTGAAAGGAATGGAGGAACGTTGACGGATGGTGGCCGTTGATACTGGAACACAGACATATACTAAATGTAGTGTATAAGTGATTGTGATAGCAAATCTGAGTAGTTGTGGCGACTTTTTCCTTTTCTAGCGGTGTGAATTTTGTAGCTTTAGTAGTACAATTATATGAAAATATGTATACTCTTCCAATAATATTTTATGAGCAACAAATTCTCTGAAGTCCAGTGTATGTAAATTTTGGAACACACACATATAATATATATATATTATATATATATATATATATATATATATATATATATATATATAATATATATATATATATATAGTATATATATATATATTATATATATATATATATATGTATATATAATAGGAGACCCCCCCGTCCTGTAATGCTTTCGTCTACAAAGTGATGCACTTGCGAAGAATGGTATTGCAGTTAAAGAATAAGGGTCAATGATCCCTATTTGGTTGTCTGGGAGGGGGAGCAGTCAAACAATTCAGAATTATTTCAAATTTTTATTTCATAATCATCTTCGTTGGTAGTTAGCGCAGAATAAAAAAATCATGAAAGTAATATATATATATATATATATATATATATATATATATATATAATATATATATATATATAATATATATAAATATAAACATATTCATAGATATATATATATCATATATATATATATATTATATGATATATATATATATATATATATAATATATATATATATATAAATATTATGCCTTCGAATAGGACCGTACATAAAAGGCCCTTTTCAGTCAGAGTGACAACGGGAAAAATAGAAATATTACGAATGAGGAAATCCAATTGTCATGCGATGTTCAGTCGTATCATAATCAGTAGCAATAAAAACGACACGCAGGTAAGAAATATTAATACATAAATACAATCAACAATCGCAGTTACACTTTAAATGCAATACATTGGAGATTGTTGTTATAGACGTAATACTTTTATTTTTCAACCCTCTTCAGTGGCAGCTGCTGCAACACAAAGTATAGCAGACGTTTAGTTTTAATTTCAATACCTTCAGAATTCTATAAAAGCAACGCTTTTATACTGCGTTTTGATACTGAGTGGCAGTTTTCCATATCTCTCTCTCTCTCTCTCTCTCTCTCTCTCTCTCTCTCTCAAGTATTCTCTGTTCCATATCCTTTTGCCGGGAAATGGTAGGAAACTTTATTTCCTTTGGTACGAGTCAGGTTTCGACGTCATTAGTGTACTCGAAGAGTTTGTTAGGTATTTCAAGGAGGTAGTTCATTTGTCTGCCTGTCATTCATTATTTTCGCTTACTCGGGGAGTAAGTCTATAAAGTAATTTGTTTTTGCTGTTGTTGTTGGTAGGTAGGAAAGGTCTATGGAAGAGCATAAAAGGATCTGGAAAAGGTGTTTCGCGTTGAGTTAAAGATACAGGAATTTGAGGATAGGCTATTTGTGATTTATTTATTTACAACTAAATTGTAAAAAATAATAAATAATATAAATGTTAAACTAAACAGAAAAATTATTTTTAATAAGATATAGCGTATTTATTTTCATTTTCTTTGGTGAAACAGGGGTCCATTTGTCTGTAAATTTTAGAACGTTTTAATTTACATTAAAAGTTAGGAATATCTTGCTTACAACTTATGCGTGAGGGGAAATCTTGAACGCGTACGACTAAGCTGGATGTCGGATCACGCCTTGTTTAACTAGTATTCGATGTAATATTCAAAGCGAATTAGCAGAAAGAATAAAAGGCGTTTGACTTCTGTATTGTTGCCATAGAGAATCAATTTTCCGTTTTTACAGAAGATATTTCGTTTTTAGAATTTCTCTCTGGCACTCACATTTGACAGTGATTCTGTCTGTATTGTTTTTCTGCACAGATAGTTCTACTTTTATGTCACTCACAGGTTTGAAAGGAAATCAATTCATGAATACGAAAATTGATCACTGCAAGCAGGTTTCCGTCGAGTTTGTGGCAAAAGTTCCAGTGACGGGGATTTTGAGGCAACTCTCCATTGAAGTGGAGAAGGATGTTGATGCTGACGGTTGAGGCTTTTGGTTCAGGTGAAAGGTTGAAAGGAAGTTATACACAACGATGGTGTTGTGTGACGGTTATTATTGGTGAAAAGATTGATCCGAGTATTTTGAGGCGTCAGCTGACGATTATTATTAATCAGAAGATGAACCCTATTCATATAGAACAATCCCACAGGCGCTACTGACTTGAAATTCGAGCTTCCAAAGAATATGGCGTTCATTTGAAAGTGGTAATACAAGGTCATAGGATATACAGAAAGAAAGAGGTTAATTATTTTAGAAAAAAAAAATGAATTAATAAGTAAATTGAACAAAGAAAAATTTAAGTAAATTTTTAAAAATACGTGGAGGGAGTTTTGGAAGGCTAGACAGCAAGATAAAGAAATCCAAATATGAGGGAGACCAGTTCAAATATGTAAAAGTGGAACCGGGAGAAAACCGCAGTCCCACTAAGAAGTGATGGTGAGAGAGGTTGAACAGCGAGGTTGAGGAAAGGAAGTGGGAATGGAGGTGAAGTGAAAGGCTAAAATGCCTACAGTGCATCACGCGAGTATAATTTTACCGATTGACTGTCTTGGTTCAAAGATTTTTTAAGAGCACACAGGTTTTATTTTTGAAAGAAATTTGATAGAGACATCTTGCATTGTTCTCAGTCAAGACAAAAATTTAAATTTATCTCCTGGGTCTTTGATAAATTAGATCTTTTATTTACATGTGATGATACGTCAGTACAATTGGATAATGTTATCCACTAACTATCATTTAATATACGTTTGTTAATATGTACTTGGTGTTGTGCTGTTTCAAAAAGGCGTATTTACCTCATTTGATGTTTTGGTATTTTTCATTTATTCAACTACTATTCTTGTTTTATTGTTATTTTCCTGCTGAATGATTTGGGGCTCAAACTGCTAGTTTTTGATAACGGTATTCCATATGATTGTGGAAGTTATATGTTAACAGTGTAACTTAGTTGTATCTAATGAGAAAAAAAAATTAAAAAAAAATTAAAATCCCGAGAAAATGGAGAAGAAAATGTTCATCCTCAAATCATGATGTTTGTGTAGAGGTGCAAGTGTTTAGGGAAGGACTATTTAAGCTGTGGAGATACTTGTGTCCTTTTTAGGGATCAGAAATTTTTAGTTTTGTCACTTTCCTTAGATATGCAAGATACATTATGAATGAATGCAAAGGTTAATGCTCATAAAAACAATAAAACAAATTCATGAAGTAATACGTCAAAGCAACGAAGAAAGTGATGATGGTGGGTAGATGTTGCTGTCTGTTTTGATGGGACATCACATCGTCGGGGGCACAGAGGCAATTTTGGATTAGGTGCTGTTAATGAAGCAGAAACAGGTCACGTAATAGACTATCACTTCATGAGCAAGATTTGTGAACAGTGTAATAAAATAAGAACAGGATATGATGGAAAGGGGAGGGTAAAATATATCACATACTGAATATGAAGAGTGGATGACGCTCACTTGGACACAGAAGGGTCATTTGGCGGGATGGAGGCAAAACCTGCCGCTGAAATGTGTGGACGATCCAAAGGTTATAAACTGAGATGTGTAACTATGACATCTGACGGTGACAGCTCATCGTACGCAGCTCTCAGGGGAATGAATGTTGGCGCTGGGCCATATGGCAACGGATGCCTGAAAAGTTAAAGTGCGTGAATCATGTTGCGAAACGCTTTGGTCACAATGTACGAGAAGGTAAAAGAAAATTCGTTTTAGAAGGAGTACCAGAGGGAACAGTGCTGCCCCCCCAAAGAGAAAGCTGTCAATGGGAGGGTGTGACAAACTGACTGATGTCGTCATCAATCACTTTGAAATACTATTTCTCAGAGTCAATGGAAAGGAAGATAGGGACAACTGCTGAAGAGATGAGAAATGCAATACAATCGTCCTATTATCATTTTTCGTCCACAGACGATAGATGTCACCCCCAGCATCACCTTTGTGCTGAAGGGAAAAACTCGTGTTGCTTCTATGATAAGGCCCAGCACATTCATGATGAAGTGCCATTATCACACTAACAGATAAGGGTTTACTCCAACTTGGGAGGAAATGAAGTACCGTTTCTAAAAAAATACATGATCGGTTGACCACAAATAAGCTGATGGAAAAAAAAAATGTTTAAAAGGACTAACTCAAAATATCTATGAGCTCATTGCACCACAGAATTTGGAATTTATGCCCAAAGCACCAAAGGGCAAGTAGGGAATGGTGGACGTCGCACTTTCAACTGCTGTTGCAAGATATAACACTGTTATTTGGCTTCCTCCGTTACTTGAGTACTTTGGGATTCAGATGAATACGGCAGTAGAAAAATTAGATAGATGAATGGAGTCTGCTACCAAAAAGAAGGCGAGGATCAAGAACCAAAGAGGGGACATGCAGTACGCCTCTGGAGCATTCTGGAGTTTAAATGGCCAGGAGTCAAAAACGTTTCACCATTCAAACTGTAATGATTTTCTTATTTTGAAGAGTATTCATATGCAGTTTTTTTTTGGTTTGTTTTATATTATTTTTAAATATTTGTTTTTGAAAAAAACGTCAAAAATGTATCATATAGCGAATAAGCGAAGCTTTAACAATTTTGTTGGACTAATTTGTTGATTTTTGTGTTGTTTTTTGAGATTCTGTCACCATATAATTATTGATTAATAGTTTCTCTGCCATTTAGAGGTCTAAGAAATTGCTGTAAAAGATTTTTTACGATTATACAATTTAAAAATGGTGAAATTTTGGCATATGTTCCCCAATTTAATTTCCACTTTCTTTTTCATAAATCTTGGAATTTTGCACACACATCATGAGTAGGCATAATTTCTATTACCAAAGAAGTTTTAAAGAGATATCTCTATTTTAATTTTCCGCAAAAAAAAAAACCGCAGTAAAGTCCCTTAACGTGGACAGTCACCTGACTTCTGTTTATAAGTGTGAGAATCCCAAAACTGAATTGGAATGATAATCAGCTGCTATGGATTGGAATAGATTTTGTAAAATTTATTATGTAATATTAGAGTAAAATGTATCTCCAATATAAGCATCATTGATTTGATTTTGTGCACTAATTAACTACTTACGGTGTTAACATGTTTGTATTGTTGTGTATTGTCTGGAGAAATAATATATATAATGAAGAAAAACTTAAAGCCTCTATTGCTGTTTAATTGAAGATCTGTTACAATCGTCAACTTTTGCTATTTAATCATTCGATAAATTAGGCGTCAATAATGTTTTCATTTATTTTTACATCTTATCCCCTTCCCACCACTTCTCAACCACCCCCCTCCTTTCTATTGGGGCGGAACTTTGAAGGGGATCGGGAGTGTCACTATTTATCTCAGTAACCTCAAAAACTATGGATTAGACACTTATATCTGTCGATTTTTATTATTTTTACACGTCACCCTTTCCCAACCCTTTTCACCCCCTCTGGGGCTGAACTTGGACTTGAAGGGTATTGGGAATGTCACTTTCATGTTGTTGTAGGCTATTTTACATGTCTTCCCCTTCCCACCCCTCTCCGCCCCCTCCATATTGGGGATGAACTTTTACTTGAAGGGCATCGATAGTGTCACTATTCATCTTAGCGACCTAAAAATGATGGATTAGACAGTAATGTCTGTCATTTTCAGTTATTTTTGTTTTTATCTGAAGTAAAACTATAAAAATTAGCTGTAAAAGTCGGACAACAACAATGAAGTGTATTGTAATAATCCCAAAAAGAGTATCATCCTTCATAGGTACTAAGATTACCTCGAGACCGATAGCCAAATTGTTTCTCACGCTACAAAAACTTTCAGGATTTTTGTTTCATTAATGTATATTCCAACAAAATCCTCAGGTAACCTTACAACAGAAGGAACAAGCAATATAAGAGTATGTCAGAAAGCCGTTAGAAAATTCAGTGAATTACGAACATCTTTTTTATCTGTAATTAAAACAAGAATTTTTTAAATAACATCATTCAAACGAACTGTAAGCCTCTGTACTACACAGACTGAACAAACACATGAGCCATCTTATCCTATTTTATTGAAGGGTGGTCAGGACTAGGTTTACCACCAGAAACGTAATATGATTTTCCCATTTTTCTTTGGGCTCGTATGTTTATAAAATTATGCCAGAGTTAAAGCTGTTTTATCTTTCGAAATTACTTGCTGGGTTAGTACTGCAATATTAGATGACAGTGCATTAGGTTTTTTTTTTCTTTTTTTTATAAAATTTTTCTTGTTTCATTGTTGTGCAATTTATTTGTAAATCTCACGTACAAAGATTTTTTAAAAGCTTATAACTATATTGCTCGTTATATTATTCGCTGGGGTTTAGATTCGTGAATTGATTGTGCCATATGTCGTTAAAAAAAAATGGTGCAATTAATCCCTTAATTATATGACATTTAATTTCTTATCAAACTTTTAATGAAATACATGCTGACCTGAGGAAGGTGTTGAAGTCATTTGACAAATATGTTATTAGAGAAGTAAGAATGTCGTGATTGCATATTACTGCTATAATTGTAGAGATGTCAGTATTAAATTATTTCCTAGTTTTTCATGGAAATTAGTTATTTGTTAAACATATGGCCTGCATATTGATAGGTCATAAAGCGTCCCGACATTGAAGTAATTAATATTAACAGGAGCTGGCATAGATGTATTTTGTGTTGTTATGACGTTTTTTGTCACCTTATGGAAAGAATGTATTAAGAATGTCCTTCTGTAGGTTTTAAAGTAAGTACTTTTTCATTTAGCACTTGTTAATCTTACTGTTCACTGATTTTATGTTTTATGTTTCCAAGGCAGAAGTGATCTCTAGTATTACAGAATTCTATGATGTAGACAAGTTCGAAAAAACTTGGTTGATTTTAGGGAGGGAAAACAGTTTTGAAAATCAGAGAACAAACACATGAGTAGATATCAATCTTGCAGAAAGCTAATTAAGAGAGAGAGAGAGAGAGAGAGAGAGAGAGAGAGAGAGAGAGGAAGAATGGCCTACTCAACCCAATGAAAGTAACAACACCGACTCTGCGACGTTGGTCTCGATGATCTTCCAGGTCCTCTTCTTGATGGTCTCCTTCTGCGCCTCCGTCAGCATTTTGGGAGGCTTCTGCCTCTTCGGCCTCCGCAAGGCCATGAGGTCTGGCGGTTCCCTGGCCTCGCCTTCTTCCCTGTTGTCGGTGGATGTGGCCTCTCTCTCGCTGTCGTCCTGATCCTCCGTCGTGGAACACCTCGACAGGCTGGTGGAGTCCTTGTGCCTGAAGGACCTGTATCTGCGCAGGATGCTGCTGCTCCTCGACTGCCGCCCTTGCGATTCTATCGAGTCCTCGCGAGTGTAGTTGTTGCCCATGACGTCACGGCCACGAGGGATTCCTTCCCTCCAAAGGTCGTCTTTTTCCTCCTAGGTGGCTTTCTTCTTCTCTCTGTTCTTTTAATGCCTTGATTCCATTTTATTCGTTGTTGTGAACACGCGGCTGTTTATCCGTAGTTTGTTCTGAAACATTTTCACTTTTCATTTTCCATTATTAACTCTTCACCCTTAGCTTGTATGCTTTCACTTCTTCGTTTTCACGTCACGTCTGACTATTTATTCCCCGAAAAATCTTGATTTACTTTTTCATTTCATGTCTTTTATGCCATATTCAAACTTGCCTGTTTAGCTCACTAAAGCTCTGCATCTCGGTCATATTTTGTTCGAAGAAATCCAAGATACAAATTTTAATGGTTAATCATTTCTGCTTCCTTCTTGTACCACATATTTACCCTCACATGTTCACGTTTTTCGAATACATTATCATTTGAAGCGTATCTTATAGTTATTCGATTTTGGTCGGGACCCATTCAAGTTTTCGTAATGCTTTGATTAAAAAGATCTGCAACATTATGTTTCCACCAAGTAGCCTTTCATATTTCAGACCTTGTTTTGTACGGTAACTGAAACAGAAAATGAAGTAGTTACATACATAGTTTATTATTATAGCGATGCAATAGACAAAGCACCCTGAACAGAATAATGTCAGTGACTACAATTACGCGAATAAATTATGAAAGCTTAGTACTCGGTGGCTTCCTCCTTAATTGTAAATCGCTGTAGAATCAGTTGTTTTGTTGCAGAAATACAAAGTTTTGTTATTACTGGGAGATGATACTGATAACGGCCGTGTTAATTATTAGTGTAGAGTGAGAAACGAATGCAGTATTTGTTATGACAAAAAAATTAATAGATATAAAGTTTTAACCAACATTTTATTTTCGAAGATGATTCATTTTTCAAACTAGAAGAGTCGTGTATTTTTACTCTCTCTCTCTCTCTCTCTCTCTCTCTCTCTCTCTCTCTCTCTCTCTCTCTCTCTCATACTAGGCAAGGAAATAATTGAATTTTTTTTTTTTTTTTTTTTTTTACGGAGAGCTAGTTTGCCTTAGAGATTAAAACTATTTTATCTCTTGATTCCCTTAATCCTTCACGATACACTCTTGTTTGCGCTCTCTCTCTCTCTCTCTCTCCCTCTCTCTCGTGTGGCGCGCGCGTTCCAAATATAAATATCTTCCACAGTAAAAGATTCTGCACTATATCTTATAAGCTCTTTTTGGTAAATATATTTTGAAGTTAAAAAGGGAAGCAGAGAAGGAATGGGGGAAAATATCTTTGGGGAAAAAAGTGGGTTGAGTGGTTAAAACATTTTTCTGCCAGTGTTTAATTTTTAAGAATTAATGAACGTGGGAAGTGACGTGTCCACTGGGCAAAGGACATTTCCATGTATAATTGCATTCTTCGCCCATACCGGTTAACGAAGCAAAATATTTAGGAATACATGTTTGTGGGACCTCTGGTTTGACGAGCCGTTATTGGGACGAAAGAATCATCCAAACACAAAGATTTCCGGCAGAATTTCTTTCCAGTTGTGGCAAAATGACGAACAATTTCCGAAATCTTTTCTTAGTTTCAAGGTGCTTTCGAACAGATTTGGCTTTGTGTTCCAAAAAACACCAACATTGTAAACAGAATTGCCAGGGGGCCCACGGTAACAGTTTTAAATACCCAGGTCCAGCGGTAAACAAACGCTGCTATTAATATACATTCAGTTTTTTCAGCAGCTTTTATGAAGCATAAAATTACTACTTTTAGCTTTAAATTTTTTTCAGGAACTTTCATTAAGCATAAAATAACAGATTTTAGCTTTGAGCCTTTTTCAGTAGCTTTTATTAAGCATAAAATAACTACTTTAGCTTTAAGTTTTTTTCAGGAAGTTTTATTAAGGCGATAAAATAACAGATTTTAGCTTTCAGCCTTTTTCAGTAGCTTTTATTAAAAGCATAAAATAACTACTTTTAGCTTTAAGCTTTTTTCAGGAACTTTCATTAAGCATAAAATAACAGGTTTTAGCTTTGAGCCTTTTTCAGTAGCTTTTATTAAGCATAAAATAACCACTTTTAGCTTTTAGTTTTTTTCATGAACTTTCATTAAGCATAAAATAACAGATTTTTAGCTTTCAACATTTTTCAGCAGTCTTTATTAAGCATAAAATAATGGCTTTTATCTTTCAACCTACGCTAAGGAGCGTCAACACGGAAGACACTGCAATGAACTCTTAGAAGACTAGTTCACTTAATGTTAAGAATTGTCAGTTTTCTGTTCGTTATATTTTTGTCTTGAGTGAGATGTCTGTAAGTGCATAAGATGAAATTGAAGATATTTAGGTCATTAATTGCATTCGTAATCAGTTAAAGATGATTTGAAACAAAATGTTTCAAAGCCAATCTCCTCATTCCGCAATTCTTCCTAACTTTGAAATTTTGGAAGCGGATGCTTTATGCCACACTCTCTGCTTAGACAAATGTTCTTATTATATTTAAATACTCAGACAACACCTGCTGTGGTTATGTGAAGGATAATGTGAATGATAAACTAGATCTTTAAAAAATTACAAGGTTGATCGTCTTGAAGGAGAGAATAAGTTCGGGAAATGAAAGTATTTCCTTTGATTATCATTGGAATAATGGAATTTTTCATGTGGAGACGGATTGTGGCAACATTGAGCCAGACGTTTATCTTACTTGTATCTTATTACTGTATTTTATTTTTCTATACACACTCGGACAAAGACATTAATGTTTTAAATATGTATCAATGAGATTTGATTTAGTTTATGCAACTAGATTATCAATAGTATTACTTCCGGAATAAAGAAATGTCGGTTCGTGTTTTGCAAGTCCATCAAGTGTTAGACTTTCTAGCCAAACAAAAAGGAGGAAATGAGAAGAAAAAGGACCTGCTTTAGGAAAAAAGCAATTCAGCCACCAAACCACTACGGTCGTGGATGTTTAATAATATTATATATTTCGAAAAAATAGAGCTATTGCAAACTCTGGACTATTTTGGTTGCAAAACCAGATCTTCAGTTGCATTTCCTCTTTATTCCGTTTTTGATGACAGGAAAAAGTTTATTTAAGTGTAATTTGCACAGTTGCCTTCAGCCAGTATTTAATTTTTATCCTAATGATATTTTCGATTTATTTAGAAAAAATATATGAACAGAACTGCACTCTAAATTAATTCGTTACTAATGCGTTTAAAAGTAATAGACCATTCCCAGGTATTTTCTTGTAGTATATCGTTTTCGCGTTTCGAACAAGAGCCATTCTACTTTCCTAGTGTGTCTGTGTGTGCATGTGTGTGTGTTTTTTTTTTTTTTTTTTTTTTTTAGAGCATAACCTGCCTCTATGACCGTTAAGTATTTATTTGTTTCCCTTGTCCAAGTATTTTTATGTATTCTTTTTATAATACTGTGCACACTTGAAATGAAATTTAAAGTGTGAGTATGGTGTTCCTAGGATACTATTGATTTTTAAGGTTAATGTGTTACCTTAAATATGGATATATATATACCTTAAATGGATATTATATATATATTATATATATATATATATATATATATATAATATATATATATATATATATATATATACATTTTGTATCACATCAACGTCATTTATATACAAACATATAGATACAAAAATGTCCTTTAATATCAATTTCGCTCTATTTCGAGAATATCACCGAAGGGGACTTATGATTGATAAATGGTTTGATACGTGACTGAACACTCGACAGTACAGATAATGATTTCCAGTTGAGTGCGGCAGATTGGGAATCGACAGACGTCGTATACCTCCTCCCTTGAGAACGGTGAACCCAGTGGTTAGCGACGTCGACTGGAAGTCGTTGGTTGTACTGTCAGAGTTTTAGCCACTTAGGAGCTAAACCATTTGTCATTTATAATTTCCCCTTAGGTGACATTCCCGAAGTAGCGCGAATTGGATATTAAACGACGTATGTAACTTATGCTTTCCATTGGGGGGGGGGGGGGGGGGGTGGGGCAGGGTGCCAACAAGAAACCAATCAGTCATTTTCTCAGGTAATGTTTTATGACTAATTTGAATCTCGTTGGTGAAGAGAATGGATTTGATATTGCTGATTAACCAACAAGCCCTTCGGGCTATAGGTTTTCTCTACACACTGAGGACAGCAGCTGCATTATAGTAAAAGGTATAACTTATCCATTTGTGCCCCGTTGAAGTGCTGTGAGTTGGGAACAGATACAACGTACCTTAAAGCGGAAGAGCGATTATGGATTAAAACGAACATATAAGAGAAAAGGATGGCAATTAACAAAGAGTTGTGGGGAGGTGATTAAAAATTTTGTGGAAAATAAGTTGCTTTACGGAGAGTTAAACTCATAGAGATAGGTCAAATAATAAGTGATTTAATTTCCGGAGGTGACGCCTGAGTGAATATATGTGAATGATCCCAAGAGTTCGAAAGGGTAAGTGGAAATTTGACAATGATTGTAAGAATGCCCTTTTTTTGGAGTGATAAGCAATGAGTTTTTACTCGGTATACTTTTGTTTTTTGTTGTGTAGTCAGGCTCTATAATTTTAATCCCTATGTATCTCGAGCATTTACATACAAATCTGACAGAGAAAGAGAATGCTATTTTGTAGTAAAATACTCGTCCTTTCCGGCATGGCGTAACATGAAAAGAATTGTTCTTGGTACCGTATAATTTATGTTGCACACGCTGTAGATGTGTCAAAATATAAACGGGGAGCTTATTATATTCCAGGTATTTAGAATAAGAGCGTCGTGTATTCCATATCGAGGAATATTTATTCATGGTTTTTCCCTCTCCTATTTTCCTTTTTCCTTATATGTTTCAACCCGCAGTTCAAACGAGTTAGAACTTCAGATACCGTGAGTGATCAAAATATTAGAGTCATTTAACAGGAGAATATCATGAAGTTTAGGTTAATCAGTCAAACGCTGCCAAATGAGGCTCTTTCTATCTCCATGAAATATTTTTTCCTTATTGTAAAGCGTATCTGCCTTTATGAAAGTGAGCAATACTTTGTCGACTTTATGACACCAATCATACATTGAATCCACATTTATAAACAGCGGGGCACCCACAAAGATATTTAATATATATATATATATATATATATATATATATATATATATATATATATATATATATATATATATATATATATATATATAATTATATATAGAGCATGAACATGAAAAAGTGTCTATTCTGTTTTGTTTTAAGACACAGGGATGAGGAGGATGTGTTACGGAATGATTGAGATAATAGAAACGAAGTGGGTGGAAGTTATCGGTTTTTTTATCTGCTAGAATTTCCCTCCTAACAAGGTATAATTTTAGAGATGTCTGAAATGGGGTTTGCGGATACGGATATAAATTTTTTTTACATTTTTGTTTTATGCGGATATCAATTGTTTAAATTTGCCGATGCGGATGTAAATGAGGCTATTTGATGACAATACCCTTCCTAGTGCGGATACTTTGCAAATCTAAATAGTTTACTTATATTTAATTGTTAAAGACAGTTTTCAGCAAATAATTCAAAATTATGTGTTACCAAATAATATTTGGTGTTCTAATTGAAAATAGAAGCATATGTGATACTCACTTAGTATGGGTGTGCTTACTTTTCATATGTACGTACAGACATTAACAGCGATACACGAACGTTTTAGTTGTCTTAGCCACAAGGTATTTCATGCTCATTGCAGGAGAGAGAGAGAGAGAGAGAGAGAGAGAGAGAGAGAGAGAGAGAGAGAGAGAGAGAGAGAGAGAGAGTTTCCTAAATAATGCAATACCCTGCCTTTATGATTACAATTGCTGTAAATGACATGAAATTACTTAAACAAATACTCATTAAAACAAATATGCTATAACAAACCTAATTATAAAGTATATACTGTATTGAAATGTATCATTGTGTATTATGTATTCTATAATAAATGAAAAAGCCGAATTTAGTAAAGAAAAAAAAACAAAAAAAAATCTACCTTTAGCTACAATGTATGAGTATGAACTATTGAACACTGAGCAGGGTGTTTGATATCCTCATATTCGCATTCTAAAAATTCGGATACGGAATAGTTGCTCGCAATGCTAATGCGGATGTTAAGAAATCGTCAATGCGGATGAAGATATATAAAAAAAATGCGGATGTGGATATCCGAAACATCTCTAGTATATTTCATAACGAACGTCAGGGTTACTGGATGAATTCAAATTCTTTGGATTAGGCACAATTAAATTTTTATGTAAAATGTTGTTGTTTTGGCTGCAACGTAACTAGACATTAGTATTCAAATTCCTTGTAAAAGTTGGAGCTGAGCATTTATTCGAGTGAAAATATGAAATAAAAAATACAGAAGCTTGACTAGACAGTATGCAACGTAACTCATTCTTTCACGAGTATGTTAATTGCACTTGACGAGAGAGAGATAGGGTGGATGAGGGGACGAATTCCAATCACTGATGTGGAATTAATTTTGAAATTAATCAGCTAGCGCCAAAAAAAAGACTGGCCTATGTCTGCTAATAGATCACGAAAAAGTACATTTGGCTTTTCAAGATTATTTTTTTTACATGGTTTTTTCTGTATTAATCACATTATTAAGGCCCTCGAATTTTATTGGAATCGGACGCTGGCATGTCGTTTTGACGTAATATTTCTTGAATTTCATTTAGGTCTAAGTGTTTTCTGGAAAATAGTCGGGCTCACAGCCAGAAATTCTTGACATTTTAGTCAAGCTCTCTCTCTCTCTCTCTCTCTCTCTCTCTCTCTCTCTCTCTCTCTCTCTCTCTCTCTCGTATGTATTTTTGTGAAAGTGTTGGCGCCTGTCTCAGGTTGGCCCAAAAAACAACCCAGTTTCAGGACAGACCTGGATCTTAAGCAGACCAATGTGGCGGGACTCTGGGATCTTAAAACGATGCGGTGAAGGAAGGAGAGGAAAACAATTCCGAAAGAAAGCTTTCTTTTGTGAGTTTTTTATTTTGAACGTGTGAATATAATGGTTCAAGTTTTGGTTGTGCTCTTGGAAGTCTTCCAGAAGTCAATTTTTATTTGTGTAAACTTGAAATGATTGTATTTGCTGTCGCTGCGTTCATTCGTTTATCATTGGCGTCATTGACGGATTTTATAAAATCACAGCGTTTCATATTATTGTTCTCGATCCCAAGAGACACCTTATGCGATAGCACTTCAACTTATTACTTGAAAGCTGAGCCATATTGTTAGCAACCATGCCGTCTTCCTCAGGTTGGTTAACGCTAG
>NC_061108.1:22124320-22134903 GCF_015104395.2 Macrobrachium nipponense | reverse complement strand
TATTGAAACAGCCAAGGAATTGTGTGGATCCACCTCCTCTTTTATGACGAAATAACCCCCCTATTAGGGAGGGGAGATTGACACTACTCTTGACAAGGTTTAATAAACGAATAAATTCCTTTTCAATACAAAGCAGGTTCTTATTTGCAGCCTTGAGCTGTTCCAAAATACCAAAACCCGAGTCTCGTTTCAAGAGCGGACTACTATGGATTGGGAAGTCATTCTAGAGGCGCTCAATTCATTGCCTTACCAAAAACCTTGGTCGAGGTGAGCGGCCAATTTCATGTTTCAGCAAATATCCTCTGTATACTAAAATTCAATCTTATGTAACTTCCAATAATCCCCTATGTCTCTGCGCTATGGTTACGGGCTGCTCGTGAGCAAGAGCCCGTGCTGACACAAGGTCAGCTTAATCAAAAACAAACAACAACTCTGCGCTTTCGAATTGAGAACATTTCCCCTCCTTCCGTCATCCGTTGTTATGGACGGAATTACATCAAGCCTGATAATAATTTTCCTCTCTCTTTCTTTAAAGTAAGAGGAGAATGCCAGTCTTAGTCCCCAATGCAAAAGACTAATGGGAGATGTAGATCTTCTCAACAAGCGAAGTTAGGGTAGACCGTATGCGTTTCAAACTAAGAAGTAAAGAAATGATTCTTTCTGATACTGAAAAAAGTTTAAAATATAGTATCAGAATCCCTAGAATTCTTACTGTTAACATGTATATATACATATATGTATCTGTATATTATGTATATACGTATACGCGCACGCACACACACACACACACACATACATATATATATATAGATATATATATATATATATATATATATATATATATATATATATATATATATAATCATTCAGCAAACCGCAGACGACAACCACATCAGAAGAACATTTATTAGAGATGTTTCGCCACATACAATGTGGATCTCAGTCTGTTGAGATAAACACATACATATTAACATTAAATAAAAGGAGGATTCTTCAATTTAACAAGTAAAAATTAATGCAAGACTAAAATTAACTTAAAATTTACAAAAAGGATAAAAGTTAATGACAAGAAAAATGAAGAGGTAAAAAGTATACACGTTCATAAAAAAACAAAATACCAAGGCGCAACCAACCGTTAGTTGAGAAGGAAGGAGGTAGATGACTAGACTTGGGCAAGAAGTTAAAAAGTTGACCATGCAGGTGGTTATGCGATCTAACGTATATACAAATTTACGTGACCTGGTTGTACCGGAATTTACGTTGGATCGACTAGGAGGCTGCTGCAGATGAGGACACTCAAATATAAAAAAATCACGCTATCAATTGTAAGACATGAGGTGAAGAAGCAACAATTTTCTATTTTAGGCTCAGTTAAAGACTGATTATCTAACCACTCTAGAGTCATTATATATTTAAACGTCTGCTCCCTCATTGAATAGTGGAGTTTCATCTTCTCCGCTTTATCTCTAACAATATTAATGTTCTTCTGATGTGGTTATCTGCGGTTTCCTGAATCATTGTATGTGAATACCTGCATAGCCTGTATGTGTGTGTGTATATATATATATATTATATATATATATATATATATATATATATATATATATATATATATATATATACTCTTCCCTATATTGTTGTGTGTGTGTGTGTGTCAATCTGTGGGAGCGTATGCCTGTGGTATTAGAAGCAATAGAAGTGAAACAGAACATTACCTTCTGCATACAACATATTTGCCCTGTACGTCCTCAGGGTCCAGTACAGAGAGGAAGCATAAACAGGTTCAGCAAACAATAAAATTGAATGTAAACATTAATAACAGAGAATCAACGAAATGGCATTATCAAACAAGGAAACAGTCCAAATTTGTTGTGCGTTATTAGTTGTTCTAAAAGTTTAAATACTACTGACGACCGATGCATGCCCAAACACCATTATCTAATTTGTATAGAGTTCCCAATTATCAAAAACAGAATCTGCCTATATGTGTATTTATGCGAATTTCTCTACCTTTTTACAATTTTTAAAGTTGAGGCAACCGTCGAATCAAATCAAGACTAAGGTATGAATTTCTTAAGAGAGTTAATTTGAATGCTATGATCCCTTCAAATATTATCTATATGGTATAGTAAAGGACGATCTCGAAATCTACCACCCGACCGGTATCTCTCTCTCTCTCTCTCTCTCTCTCTCTCTCTCAATATTACATTAATTCTTTTATTGTTCCATACGATTTCCCTTGGATATTGCCAAATTTATAAAACATTTCCTTTCGTTGTTTAAGATCACGCTTCCAATTATGCATAAACTTTATAGAAGTTGTTACTGCATTTACGCATCCAGATCATAAAGACTTCTACGGGATCTTAATGGTTTAAACTTTACTGGAAATCTATCAAGCAACAAACACGATAACTTGAAGCTCCGCCCCTCTATAGAGTTGCCAGGTGTGAAATTTAAGAAAACTGCATCTTCACTTCTGTTGCTGAGTGTACATATATTTACGCAGTGGTACTAATCAAAATATAACCTAATATTATAAGATTAAGGGTCTATCATTGCTATTAATGGGGGCAAAATTCCTCCAGGGTATTTTATCAGGTGACTTGTATTTTGCCAATAAGACACTATATCCACTCAACCACAGGGGACATAAAAAAAGGTGGTACCAAGGTGGCTCTAGACCTTAGATGGTATCATATATGCTACTGCATGTACTTTGGAATAAATAGCAAAAAGTCTATGAACTTAGAAAGTTCCGCGAATAACATGGACACGTTAAAAAAGAAAGCCGCACAAATGAAGAAGGAGTACAACTTTGAATAAGAAATCACAACGAGTAACTAGCTTCTGTCCATGTGAAAAATTGTGGTCAAGTTTTTCTGGCATTATGCAGAATGGAGATGCTCTATGTAGAGTCCAACTGATGTAGTTGGAATAACCCGTGGAATAACAACCATACAACCATAAATTCTTCCACTTAGCAGCTATTTTTCAAATGTTGATGTCCTATATTTTTTACACTAATCTTATTAAACACTGTCTATCATTTCCTACACGTCCGACCACCTTTTTCTTTTGGTACGCATTGGAATTCCAAACCAATGCCAACTTATTAAAAATGTCAATCACTTCCTGCGTTCCATAGAAATTCGATATAATGACAAATAAGCTTAAATACGACTCTTCTACCGGTAACTACTACAACAAATAACAATAATAATTATAACAGAGATTCTTGGGTTTCGTAAAACGTCACATAACTACTTAAACCCGTCAGAAATTCATCAATGAACAAATCATGATATTCGAAGTATATTACTATTAAAAACATAATGAAAAATTATAAATTGCAAAAACGATTATTCGGTCAGCAAACTAAATTCCCCCAAAAAGTGTGTTTCAATACAAAAAGGAACTCGAACCGTTTTAATTGTCCATCATAGAAGGTATAAAGAGAGAGGAGCCTCGTCCTCAAGTCCTCGCGAATGCTGTGCTCGATGCAAATATGAAAAATTTGCACATCTGAAAGAAAAAAATAAGGTACATATCTGTGCATGTTGAGAAGCACCGGGCTAGTTATTTTTATGATGTGGACACTGAACCTTATTACACGGACCGAATCAGATTACAAGAAAAAGTGCGGAATGTGGCTTTCCAATTGCCAACCCTTTAATAATAATGAATAAATGATTAAAACACATTATATATGTGTGTATATATATATATTATATATATATAATATATATATATATATATATATATATTATATATATAAATTATATATATATATATATTATATAATATATATATATATATATATATATATATATATATATATATATATATATATTTATATATATATATATATATATATATATAGAATATATATATATATATATATATTATATATATATATATATATATATATATATATATTATATATATATATATGTAAGGCCTAGGGTTTTTGATTTGATAATATATTGTCCCATGTGTTCCCTTTGACCTATGGAATGCGGAGAACAGTGAGAAGCAACGACCTGAGAGTAGCTGATGAATGGGTATTCTGGGGATGGCGTGAGATAAAAGTGCTTAGGTTCGACAAGTCAATGATTTACTGAGTTTATTAACTCTTCTCAAGTGACCTTTGTGAAACTGGATGCAACTAGAATTGCGAGGCACTAACGAAGTGTGCGTTCGTATGTGCGTGTGCGCCATCTTTCTGTTAAAAGAGGTGTCACACACAAGTATAAGGAGGATTTTGACAGAGGATCTGGAGACACAGGCAAGATGCCGTGGCGTTCGCCTCCGGGAGTTTTATTAACTGTGTTTAAGTGTTCGGCTGCTTGGACGATTCTGGAATGGAGAGACAAAGAGTTCCCAGATGGGTGTAGACTTTTTTGGTGACTAATGATTACTATTAGCACTTTTACTATTTTAGGGGTTTTTTTGAGTTAGTCCTGTAAGACTTGATTATCCATTATTTATTCATTGTTAATAACGTTAATGTTATGACGCAAACTCTCCTCATTTCATTACCTGTTAGAATGGAGAGAAAGAGGTGGAGAGAGAGAGAGGTGTCAGTGCTAGAGAGAGAGAGAGAGAGATTCCTTGGAGGGAGAGAGAGAGAGAGAGGGATTGCCGAGAGAGAGAGAGGCATGTGTAATACTGTGTTGTTGGTTAGCCTTCCGCTCGTGTCCACCACGCTTACCTAATGAATAATGGGCGGGGGGGGGGGGGGGGGTGGATACCCCCATTACAGTGGTGGCAGGCACGGTGAAAAAGGTGTTATAAAGAGTTTTTGTTTTTTTCTTTATGCCTAGGAACGCCAATGAGGAGATATGGGTGACCAGTTAGGGTTATGACTTTGCGATAGTTTTCGAACGACAAAGCCTTTGTGGGATTGTGGAAAATTGTTAAACTGTTGAGTTTTCAGTTACTTAGTGAGAAAAAAAATGAGAAAATATCTATCTGTTAACTGTGGCTAAAGGGAGGGAAGGATTTTATTGGACTCAGCATTTTTCCCAGCAGTTCAGCCTAGAAGCAGTGGGCGCTCTCAGTATGACTTCTGTGTGTAATGACGAGTGCATACCAAGATGGCCGTGAGGGTGTTGTTATTAGTGCATATATCACTGCCCGCGTTTTACGAGAATTTCGAGTTCTTTTTGTTCCCATTATGGAGTGGTGAGTGTTAAAAAAACTATTGTTTATTCAAAGGGAGAGGGTTTTTGTTTAAATATTTCAGGTTATGGGATTGGTTCAAGAGGTCAAAACATTTTTTAGTTTTTTTCTTTGGCCCATAGTAGCAGTGACGTGTTTTCTTTATTCATGCCTGATATGATAGAGGGCGTATTTCGTCTTGTTTTAAACACATCAAGAGTGTATAGAGATGTGTGTTTTTGCATGTGAACTGTGCTTAGATAAGCACATACTTGGCTTAGAGACAGAGCGGCCACAATTTCACGGGCTCAGCACTTTCTGCTTACCGCGCAGAGAGGCGCATTGCATTGTGGGTACTGCATACCTCGAGGAGGGGGGCATTGCGAGATGGGTACTAGTGTATACCTTGGGAGGGGGTCCTCAGAACACTGTTTAAGGGGAGATGGGGACTACTGTGTATGCCTCGGGTGCTGTTCTGCCGCTTGACTGAGGGGTTTATTCTAATGGGGGGAGAAATTTTTTTTTCTCAGTGTGGGTGAATCTCCCCCCTTTTTTTCCTTTTTTTTTTTTCTTTGTGTTGGGGTATGGGATTTCCCCTTGACATTGGATGCTAAGACATCAGCTGATTGATTAGTTGATGAAGTGAAATGCCCGTAGAGACTTTTTTTTTTTAGAAAAGAGATATTTTTTTTCTTTCTTGAGGAAGAGAAAAGGAAACAAAAAGAGATTTTTCTTTTCCGTGAATGCGGGGAAAAGTAGCTAACAGGCACGGGATGTGTTATATGTTTTCTTTGTGTTGGCCTTGGAAGACACAAATATAAGGGGGATACACAGATTATTATTATTTTTTTTATTGTGTTGGAGAAATTACTTTGAAATGCCGATGATTGGTGTTGTATCTGTGTTGTTGTGGCATTGGTGTATACTGGAGAAATTGTATGTCATAAGGTTCAGCAATACTAGTGTATGCTATTTGAATTCACCCTTACTTGAGATCTTTGCAAGGGAATTGTGCTATGGAGAGTTATTATTATTGTTATTATTAATAAATTATTATACTTGAGATGTGTCACGGAGGTTTGCTTAAGTATATTATCAGTTACGAGAATTGTTTTTACGATAGATTTGAGATATTTCATGGGAGATTATTCAATAATTATTACAGATAATTATTCATGGATAATATTACAATGAATTAATGGGAGAAGTCTTGTGTTCAATTAATTGTTGAGTTTTGTAAACTTGGAGAATATTTTCAGTGATTCACGGGGATGAGTTTTTGGCTGAATCTTGATGAATCTGGCTGAATCTTGGATGAATTGTGCCTGACTTTTTGCTGAAATTTTGCTGAGTTTTGTGCTGAATTCTTAGGAGAATGGCAAAGCATTGACATTGGTGATATTCTTTTTGTACTGATTACTGATGATTTGATGATAGCAAATTTTTTTGGTGATTTTTGTGATAATGATATTTCTGATACTGAATTTTTTTTATACTAATACGTGGGCGTTTTAATGCTATCAAGGGTGGTAAAATCTTTTTGAATATGGGAGGAAACTAACAACACATTATTTTTTTTTTTTCCTCTTTTTTTTATGTGTGTTCAGCAGACAATTGCTTGACATCTAGTGAGTCACGGGAGATAGTGAACAAGGCCGTTGATTTTTCTTTTCTCCTTTTTTGGAAATTAGCCATCGCTGACAAGTTTTTTTTTACCATGAGTGAATTTGAATTTGTTTGTTTTTTCTCTCCAGTTGGTGTGAATATTTTGATATCTCAGTTCGTGACTTAGAGTCATTGTTCGGGAACGTGTTTGTGTTTCAGCTATTTGATGCTATAGAGAAATATATGGGAGAATTTCTGCATGTTTGGGATGCATACGTAGTGGCACTACATTTTTCTCTGGTATATTTGTGTTCCAGAATTGTGAGTTTTCTTGCGCAATACCTTTGTTGTATGTTTGTGACAAATTTGTGAGAGAGAGGAAAACTTGGCTCAAGTTTTCTAGTGGCCTATGTCGTAGTGCATATGGAGAAGTCTTGGCTTAGACACTTTGAATTTGGAGTTCTGTTATAATGAGTTGTGCACATTGGTGATTTTTTCTAGAATTTTCTAGAACAGTTTTATTGTCAGAGTTTTGCCTTTTTTTTAGCAGTTATGGATAACGGAGAGAGTTTTTATAGTTTTTTACTATAACATTGAGTTATTCTCTGGAGAATTGGAGTTATAATTGAGATATAATTGAGATATTCTTATTTTGGAGAGATAATTGAGATATATTTGGAGTTATAATTTGAGATATATATAATTGGAGATATATTTTTGGCCATTTTTGATATTTGCCAATGGTGATGAGAGCTATGTTTAGTTCAATTTTATTTTGCAGCCATCTTTGTTGCAAATGGAGACACATTTTTTTGGAGATTATGGGGCATTATTTGTGAGTGTGTGGAGTTAGTTGCCTTGAGTGCACATTTTTGGAGATATATTTTTTGGAGCCTTGTTTTGTTCCACCCATGGAGTATTGGGGAAATAGAGGTAAATATTTTGTATTTTGCCGAAATAGAGGTGATTATTCTCTATTCCTGAAGTGGCGATTTTTTTTATTGACATATGGCTATTGGAGAAATAAGAGAGAAATATAAGGGGGTTGGTTATTAACCAAATGGAGGAAATATTTTTATAACCGGAGTGGTGTTTATTATTATATGGTGAACATATATGGAGTTGGAATTAATCTTTGGCGGGTGACCCTTTTTTTTGTGGTTATGGGAGTTTTTTTTTCGAGAGAAGAGAAGGAGTTCTGTGGTTCTCTTTTTGGTTTCGTGACTATTTAGAGGCGATGTCATTAATGCATTACGAGTCCTATGGAAATGTGTGGCATTGTTATGTTCACAAGTGGTTATTTTTGAGGAAAGATAAAAAATGGGGCAAAGTCATGTTGAGAGAATAGTCTTCGAGACAAGTTTTTTGAACACATTAGTCATATCCTGGAGTTAATTTTGTGAAATGTGTCTGTTAGACGTTTTTTTGAGAATCATGAGTTTTCCAAACTTGTGGTGTCCTGACTAGACAATTTTTATGCTAATATCTGAGCATACGTCCGCAGGCGATTTTTTCTGCTGACAAGCGATGTGATGAGCGCTGTGCTGTTTTCTTTTCCTCTGATGATGATAGATTCAGGAAATTTTTGCAATATCTGGAAATGTTGACAATAGCATTTCACGAAAGCGCATGTGTGAGAGTTTTGCTTTCTGGCAAATTCCATAACTTTACATGGAGCATTTCTTGGGAAAAAATGCGGGGAGTTTATGTATATCATAACATGCATTATGTTAATTTTGTGATTGGGGAAACCTACTTGTGATTATCCTTTTTTTTTATCTTTATTTTTATTTTTTTCTTCCTTTTCCTGAGAGATGTAATTGGGGGTGGGGATTGAGCTTAATAGCATTGGGTTGCTGTTTACGTAAATGGGAGTTTGACATTAAGTCTCATTGTAATTAGTTGTATGAGCAGTAAGGGTTTTTGCTGTTAAACATTGGAGATTTTTTTCTGATTTTGTGGGTTGTTCAAATATCAGAGCTTGAGAGAACATTTTTTGGGTCTGGGTGTGTTACGTGATTCTTTTTTTTTCCTTGGGCTCATTACGATTTTTTTTTTTTCTTTTTTTTTTACTTGTGGAGCACATTCGAGTTTGAAAATATGAGTACAGAATTCCGTGGAGTTGCTGTGATTTCTGAGTTGTTGTGTGTGCTGATGTGTTTGAGTTTGGAGAATTGAGTTGGAGAACTTGATGTTCTTTTGAGAGTTATGATAATGACTTATGATTTAGTAGTCATATTAAAGGGAGTTAATTGGGAGACGTTCAGTTAGTATTTCTGACTTTTTGAGATCATTGTTTGATAGAAGTAGTATGTCTGGGTTAATTTCTTAGATTGACCCAGTGACTTGACTGACATACTAACACACACCAAAAGTCGTTTCCCGACGCCAGCAAGACGTCCCACAGCCGTGGGCAGAGAGTACTGCTGTCGTGTTGTCCAGGGTGATTACAAAAGAATTTTCCATATGATGGTGATCGCGAGAGAATTCTACAGCGTTGTCATTTGGGGATCTGCAGAAGCCTGTGAGAAGTCTTCTACAATGAGGGAGGCATTCCATCTTCCTACAGCTTCCTACAGTCTTACTGTCTGTTCAGCTACTTTGCAGACAGCAAAGAGGGATATTCAAGAAATGCAGAAAAAAAGAGAGAAAATGCGTCTAGTGTTATTGGGAGTATAAGAGTAACAGACTTTATTTTATAATTCCAGAGACGTGCAGTTTTTACTTGTATTGTTTTTATTTTAAGCCGGCCAGCATGTTTTTGTATTATGTAAGCATTTTGCTAGGCGGGGGCTAGCATTAGGTGGCCGAGCTATGTAAGGCCTAGGGTTTTTGATTGATAATTATTGTCCATGTGTTCCCTTTGAACCTATGGAATGTGGAGAAAACAGTGAGAAGCAACGACCTGAGAGTAGCTGATGAATGGGTATTCTCTGGGGATGCGTGAGATAAAAGTGCTTAGTTCGACAAGTCAATGTACTGAGTTTATTAACTCTTCTCAAAGTGCCTTTGTGAACTGGATGCAACTTAGAATTGCGAGGCCACTAACGAAGTGTGCGTTCGTAATGTGCGTGTGGCGCCTCTTTCTGTTAAAAGAGTGTCATACACAAGTATAAGGAGGATTTGACAGAGGATCTTGGAGACACAGGCAACCGATGCCGTGGCGTTCGCCGGGAGTTTGTTTTTTATTAACTTGTTTAAGTGTTCCAGCTGCTTGGACGATTCTGGAATGGAGAGACAAAGAGTTCCCAGATGGGTGTAGTAGACTTTTTTGGTGACTAATGATTACTATTAGACATTTTACTATTTTGGAGTTTTTTGAGGTTAGTCTGTAAGACTTGATTATCCATTAAAGATTTATTCATTGTTAATAAACGTTAATGTTATGACGCAACTCCCTCATTTTCATTACCTGTAGAATGGAGAGAAAGAGGTGGAGAGAGAGAGAGGTGTCGGTGCTAGAGACAGAGAGAGAGATTCCTTGGTAGGGAGAGAGAGAGAGAAAGGGATTGCCGAAGAGAGAGAGAGAGGGCTATGTGTAATACTGTGTGTTTGTTTTGCCTTCCGCTCGTGTCACACGCTTACCTAATGAATAATGGGGGGGGAATACCCCCATTACATATATATATAATATTATATATATATATATATCATATATATATATATATATATATATATATATATAAATATATATATATAATATATATAATATATATATAATATATATATATATATATATATATATATATATATATAATATATATATATATATATATATATATATATATATATATATAATATATATATATATATAT
>NC_061108.1:22096820-22119320 GCF_015104395.2 Macrobrachium nipponense | reverse complement strand
AAGAACTCACAAAAGAAGCTTTCTTTCGGAATTGTTTTCCTCTCCTTCCTTCACCGCATCTTTTTAAGATTCCAGAGTCCCGCCACATTGGTCTGCTTAAGATGCAGGGCTGTCCTGAAACTGGGTGGTTTTTGTGGCCAACCTGAGATAGGCGCCAACACTTTCACAAAAATACATACGAGAGAGAGAGAGAGAGAGAGAGAGAGAGAGAGAGAGAGAGAGAGAGAGAGAGAGAGAGCCTTGCATAAGCCAGAAGACTCGACTAAAATGTAAAGAATTTCCGGCTGTGAGCCCGACTATTTTCCAGAAAAGACTTAAACCTAAACGAAATTCAGAAGTATTATGTCAAAACGACATACCAGCGTCCGATTCCAATAAAATTCGAGGGCCTTATTAATGTGATTAATACAGAACCATGTAAATAATCTCTTGAAAAACAATGTACTTTTCGTGATCCAATTAGCAGACGTAGGCCAGTAATTTTTAGCGCTAGCTGATTATTTTCAAAATTAATTCCACATCAGTGATTGGAATTCGTCCCCTCATCTACCCTATCTGGCTCTCTATCTCTCGTCAAGTGCAATTAACAGCAATTAACATACTTGTGAAAGAATGAGTTACGTAGCATACTGTCTAGTCAAGCTTCTGTATTTTGGATTTCATATTTTCTCTCGAATAAACGCTCAGCTCCAACTTTTACAAGGAATTTGAATACTAATGTCTAGTTACGTTTGCAGCCAAAACAACAACATTTTATATAAAAATTTAATCGTGCCTAATCTTTAGAATTTAAATTCATCCAATAACCCTGACGTTCGTTATGAAATATACTAGAGTTGTTTCGGATATCCACATCCGCATTTTTTTTTATATATCTTCATCCGCATTGACGATTTCTTAACATCCGCATTAGCATTGCGAGCAACTTCCGTATCCGCATTTTTAGAATGCGAATATGAGGATATCAAACACCCTGCTCAGTGTTCAATAGTTCATACTCATACATTGTAGCTAAAGGTAGATTTTTTATTCTTTGCTAAATTTGGCTTTTTCATTTTATTATACAGAATACATAATACACAATTATACATTTCTCTCTCTCTCTCTCTCTCTCTCTCTCTCTCAAATGGCTTTGAGTTTTGTTATCCTTTCCATGCAATGAGCATGAAATAACTTTGTGCTAAGACAACTAAAACGTTCGTGTATCGCTATTAATGTCTGTACGTACATATGAAAGTAAGCACACACATAGTAAGTGAGTATCACATATGCTTCTATTTTCAATTAGAACACCAAATATTATGTGGTAACATAATTTTGAATTATTTGGCTGAAAACTGTCTTTAACATTATTAAATATAAGTAAACTATTTAGATTTGCAAAGTATCCGCACCCGGAGGGTATGGTCCATCAAATACCTTCATTTACATCTTCATCGGCAAATTTAAACAGCAGATATCCGTATCTGCAAATGTAAAAAAAATTTATATCCGTATCCGTAAACCCCATTTCAGATATCTCTAAAATTATACCCTGTTTAGGAGGGAAATTTTAGCAGATAAAAAACCGATAACTTCCACCCACTTCGTTTTTATTATCCTCAATCATTCCGTCCCACACATCCTCTCATCCCTGTGTCTTAAAACAAAACAGAATAGACACTTTTTCATGTTTCTGTTCCATATATATATATATATATATATATATATATATATATATATATATATATATATATATATATATATATATATATACATATATACTTATATCTTTGTGCGTGCCCGCTGTTTATAAATGTGATCAATATATGAATGGTGTCATAAAAGTCGACAAAGTAATGCTCACTTTCATAAAGGCAGAATACGCTTTACGATAAGAAAAAATAATTCATAGAGATAGAAAGAGCCTCATTTGGCAGTGTTGACTGATTAACCTAAACTTCATGATACTCTCCTGTTGAAATGACTAATATTTGATCACTCACGGTATCTCGTTTGAATTGCGGGTTGAAACATATAAGGAGAAAGGAGAGAAAAACCATGAATAATATTCCTCGATATTGAACACACGACGCTCTTATTCTAAATACCTGGAATATAATAAACTCTACGTTTATATTTTGACACATCTACTGCGTGTTCAACATAAATTATACGGTACCAAGAACAATCCTTTTCATGTTACGCCATGCCGGAAATGACGAGTATTTATTACTACAAAATAGCATTCTCTTTCTCTGTCAGATGTGTATGTAAATGCTCGAGTTACATGGGATTAAAATTATAGAGCCTGATTCACACAACTAAAAACAAAAGTATACCGAGTAAAAACTCAATGCTTACCACTCAAAAAAAAAGGGCATTCTTACAATTATTGTCAAACTGCCAATTACCCTTTCAACTTTTGGATCATTCACATATACTCACTCATCGCATGAGGACTGTATTTACATCAGGCGTCACCTCCGGAATTAGATCACTTATTATTTGACCTATCTCTATGGATTTAACTCTCCGTAAAACAACTTATTTTCCACAAAGTTTTTAATAACCTCCCCACAACTCTTTGTTAACTGGCATCCTTTTCTCTTATATGTTCGTTTCATCCATAATAGCTCTTCCGCTTTGAGGTACGTTGTATCTGTTCCCAAACTCGCAGCACTTCAACAGGGCAAAAATGGATAAGTTGTACCGTTTACTACCGTTGCAGCTTCTGTCCTCAGTGTGTAGAGGACCTATAGTCCCGAAGAGCCTGCTGGTTAATCACAATACAAAATCCATTCTCTTCACCAACGAGAGCAAATTAATCATAAAACATTACCTTAGAAAATGGCAGATTGGTTTCTCGTTGGCACCCTAGACCCCCGATAGAAAGCAAAGTTACATACGTCGTTAAATATCCAATTAGCGCTACTTCGGGAATATCACCTAAGGGGGAAATTATAAATGACAAATAGTTTGCTCCCAAGAGGCTAAACTCTGACAGTACAACCAACGACTTCCAGTCCGAACGTCGCTAACTATTGGGTTCTCAAGGGAGGATGTATACTACGTATGCCAATGCCCAATCTGCCGCACCCAACTGAAGTCATTAGCTTTACTGTCGAGTGTTTCAGTCACGTATCAAACCATTTATCAATCGTAAATCCCCTTCGGCGATATTCCCGAAATAGCGCGAAATTGATATAAAGGACATTTTTGTATCTAAATGTTTGTATATAAATGACGGTGATGCGATGAAAATTTGTGTATATATATATATATATATATATATATATATATATATATATATATATATATATATATATATATATATATATATATATATGTGTGTGTGTGTGTGTGTGTGTGTGTGTGTGTGTGTGTGTGTGTATACATACGTATATAGTATCCCTTTAAGGTAATACATTAACCTTAAAAATCAATAGTATCCTAGGAACACCATATCACATTTTGAATTTTCATCTAAAGTGTGCACAGTATTATAAAAAAATACATAAAAAATACATGGCCCCGAGAACAAGAAATACTTAACGGTCATAGAGGCAGGTTATGCTAAAAAAAAAAAAAAAAAAAAAACAAAAAAAAAAAAAAAAAAAAAACACACACACACACACACACACACATGCACACATGACACACTAGACAGTAGAAGGGCTCTTGTTCGAAACGCGAACGATATCTACAAGGAAATACTTGGGAATGGTCTATTACTTTTAATGCATTAGCAACGAATTAATTTAGAGTGCAGTTCTGTTCATATATTTTTCCTAAATAAATCGAAAATATCATTAGGATAAAAATTGAATACTGGCTGAAGACATCTGTGCATTACACTTGAATAAACTTTTTCATGTCATCAAAACGGAATAAAGAGAACTACAACTGAAGATCTGGTTTTGCTTTACAGCTGTTGTCCCGTGTACCCTAAAAGCACATTTATGTTGCAACCAAAATAGTCCAGAGTTTGCAATAGCTCTATTTCTTCGAAAAATATAATTTCATTAAACATCCACGACCGTAGTGGTTTGGTGGCTGAATTGCTTTTTTTTTTTCCTGATGCAGGTTCTTTTTCTTGTCATTTCCTCCTTTTTGTTTGGCTTACAAAGTCTAACACTTGATGGACTTGCAAAAACACGAACCGACATTTCTTTATTCCGGAAGTAATAATATTGATAATCTAGTTGCATAAACTAAATCAAATATCACCGATACATAACATGAATGTCTTTGTCCGAATGCATATAGAAAAAAAATCAAATACGAATGCTATAAAAAATCAAATAACAGCATAACATACAAGTAAGATAAAACGTCTGGATCAATGTTGCCAAATTCCGTCACCACATGAAAATCCCTTTATTCCAATGAGGTTCAAAGAAAATACTTTAATTTCACGAACTTATTCTCTCCTTCAAGACCAACCTTGTCATTTTTTAAAGATCTAGTTTATCATTCCACATTATCCTTCCTATTACCACAGCAGGTGGTTGTCTGAGTATTGAGATATAATAAGAATATTTGTCTAAGCAACGTGTGGCATAAAGCACCCGCTTCCAAAATTCCACAGTTAGGAAGAATTACAGAATGAGGAAACATTTGAACATTTTGGTTTCAAATCATCTTTAACTGACTATGGATGTAATTGATGACCTAGATATCTTCAATTTTATCTAATGCACTTACAGACATCTCACTCAAGACAAAAATATAACGAAACAGAAAATTGACAATTCTTAACATTAAGTGACATAATCTTCTAAGAGTTCATTGCAGTGTCTTCCGTGTTGACGTTCCTTAGCGAAGGTTGAAAGATAAAAAAGCCGATTATATTATACTTAATAAAAGCTACTGAAAAAGGTTGAAAGCTAAAAATCTGGTATTTAATGCTTAAATAAAAGTTCCTGAAAAAAAACTTAAGGCAAAATTATTATCTTATGCTTAATAAAAGCTACTGAAAAAGGCTGAAATCTAAAATTTGTTATTAATGCTTAATAAAGTTTCCTGAAAAAAATTTAAAGCTAAAAGTAGTAATTTTATGCTTCATAAAAGCTGCTGAAAAAAACTGAATGTATATTAACAGCAGCGTTTGTTTACCGCGGACCTGGCGGGTAAAACTGTTAACCGTGGGCCCCCCTGGCAATTCTGTTTACAATGTTGGTGTTTTTTGGAACAGGCAATCTGTTCGAAGCACCTTGAACTTCGAAAAGATTTCGGAAATTGCTCGTCATTTTGCCACAACCGGAAAGAAATTCTGCCGGAAATCTTTGTGTTTGGATGATTCAATCGTCCCAATAACGCCTCGTCAAACCAGAGGTCCCACAAACATGTATTCCTAAGTATTTTGCTTCGTAACCGGTAATGGGAAGAATACAAATTATACATGGACAAATGTCCTTTGCCCAGTGACGTCACTTCCCACGTTCATTAATTCTTAAAAATTAAACAATGACAGAAAAATGTTAAAAAACCACTCGACCCACTTTTTTCCAAGTTATACCCATTCCTCCTCTGTTTCCCTTTTTAACTTAATATATATTTTACCCAAAAAGAGCTTATAATATATAGGGCAGAATCTTTTACTGTGGAAGATTTATAATTTGAACGCGCGCGCCACGCGAGAGAGAGAGAGAGAGAGAGAGAGAGCAGAGAGAGAGAGAGGAGAGAGCGCAAACAAGTGTATCGTGAGGGATTAAGGGAAAAAATAAAAAGGGAACAAGAGATAAAACTTAGTTTTAATCTCTGGTGCAAAACTAGACTCTCCGTAACAAAAAAAAAAAAAACAAAAAAAAAAAA
This sequence comes from Macrobrachium nipponense, assembly GCF_015104395.2. NCBI lineage: Eukaryota > Metazoa > Arthropoda > Malacostraca > Decapoda > Palaemonidae > Macrobrachium > Macrobrachium nipponense. Next base: position 22,113,524 of record NC_061108.1, on the reverse strand, counting down.
ATTTTCAAATTATTCGCCTTGCCTAGTATGAGAGAGAGAGAGAGAGAGGAGAGAGAGAGAGAGAGAGAGAGAGAGTAAAAAGTACACGACTCTTCTAGTTGAACCAATGAAGAATCTCTTCGGAAAATTACAATGTTGGTTAAGACTTGATATATATCTATTAATTTTTTTTGTCATAACAAATACTGCATTCGTTTCTTACTCTAAACACTAATTAATTAAAACAAAAACGGCCGTTATCAGATCATCTCCAGTAATAACAAAACTTTGTATCTCTGCAACAAAACAACTGATGCTACAGCGACTTTACAATTAAGGAGGAAGCCACCGAGTACTAAGCTTCCATAATTTATTCGCGTAATTGTAGTCACTGACATTATTCTGTTGTAGGTGATCTGTCTATTGCATGCTATAATAATAAACTATGTATGTAACTACTTTCATTTTCTGTTTCAGTTACCGTACAAACAAGGTCTGAAATATGAAAGGCTACTTGGTGGAAACAATATGGCAGATCTTTTAATCAAAGCGCATTACGAAAACTTGAATGGGGTCCCCACCAAAATCGAATAACTATAAGATGCGCTTCAAATGATAATGTATTCGAAAAAACGTGAACATGTGGAGGGTAAATATGTGGTACAAGAAGAAAGAAAAAATGATTTAACCATTAAAATTTGTATCTTGGACTTCTTCGAACAAATATGACCGGCCGATGCAGAGCTTTACTGAGTCTGAACATGCAAGTTTGAAAATGGCATAAAAGACATGAAATGAAAAAGTAAATCAAGATTTTTCGGGGATAAATAGTCACACGTGATGTGAAAACGAAGAAGTGAAAGCATACAAGCGAAGGGTGAAGAGTTAACAATGGAAAATGAAAAGTGAAAATGTTTCATATAACAAACTACGGATAAACAGCCGCGTGTTCACAACAACGAATAAAATGGAATCAAGGCATTAAAAGAACAGAGAGAAGAAGAAGAAAGCACTAAGGAGGAAAAAGACGACCCTTGGAGAGAAGGAATCCCTCGTGGCCGGGACGTCATGGGCAACAACTACACTCGCGAGGACTCGATAGAAATCGCAAGGGCGGCAGTCGAGGAGCAGGGGCAGCATCCTGCGCAGATACAGGTCCTTCAGGCACAAGGACTCCACCAGCCTGTCGAGGTGTTCCACGACGGAGGATCAGGACGACAGCGAGAGAGAGGCCACATCCACCGACAACAGGGAAGAAGGCGAGGCCAGGGAACCGCCAGACCTCATGGCCTTGGAGGAGGCCGAGAGGCAGAAGCCTCCCAAAATGCTGACGGAGGCGCAGAAGTGGAGGACCATCAAAGAGGACCTGGAAGATCATCGAGACCAACGTCCGCAAGAGTCGGTGTTGTCACGTGTCATTGGGTGAGTAGGCCATTCTCTCTCTCTCTCTCTCTCTCTCTCTTAATTAGCTTTCTGCAAGATTGATATCTACTCATGTGTTTGTTCTCTGATTTCAAAACTGTTCCCAAAAATCAATCAAGTTTTTCGAACTTGTCTACATCATAGAATTCTGTAATACTATAGATCACTTCTGCCTTGGAAACATAAAACATAAAATCAGTGAACAATAAGATTAACAAATGCTAAATGAAAAAGTACTTACTTTTAAAACTTACAGAAGGACATTCTTAATACATTCTTTCCATAAGGTGACAAACGTTATAACAACACAAAATACATCTATGCCAGCTCCTATTAATATTAATTACTTCAAAGTATTATCGGGACGCTTTTGACCTATCAATATTCAGACCTATCAATATTCAGGCCATATGTTTAACATATAACTAATTTCCATGAAAAAAACTAGGAAATAATTTTATACTGACATCTCTACAATTATAGCAGTAATATGCAATCACGACATTCTTTACTTCGCTAATAACATATTTGTCAAATGATTTCATATGTCAGCATGTATTTCATTAAAGTTTGTTAAGAAATTAAAATGTTCATATAATTAAGGATTAATAACTCATTTTTAACGACATATGGCACAATCAATTCACGAATCTAAACCCCAGCGAATAATATAACGAGCTATATAGTTTAAAGAAGCTTTTAAAAAATCTTCGTACGTGAGATTTACAAATAAATTGCACAACAATGAAACAAGAAAAATTTATAAAGAAGAAAAAAAAACCTAATGCACTGTCATCTAATATTGCAGTACTAACCCAGCAAGTAATTTCGAAAGATAAAACAGCTTTAACTCTGGCATAATTTTATAAACATACGAGCCCAAAGAAAAAATGGGTGGGGAAAAAACATATTACGTTTCTGGTGATAAACCTAGTCCTAACCACCCTTCAATAAATAGGATAAGATGGATCATGTTTGTTTGTTTTAAGATGAACTGGTCAGTCTGTGTAGTAACAGAGGCTTACAGTTCGTTTGAATGATGTTATTTAAAAAAATTCTTGTTTTAATTACAGATAAAAAAGATGTTCGTAATTCACTGAATTTTCTAACGTTTTCTGACATACTCTTATATTGCTTGTCCTTCTGCTGTAAGGTTACCTGAGGATTTTGTTGGAATATACATTAATGAATAAAATCCTGAAAGTTTTTGTATCGTGAGAAACAATTTGGCTATCGGTCTCGAGGTAATGTTATTACCTATGAAGGTTGATACTCTTTTTGGATTATTACGATACACTTCATTGTTGTTGTCCGACTTTTACAGCATATTTTTATAGTTTTACTTCAGATAACAAAAATAACTGAAAATGACAAAAATTAGTGTCTAATCCATCATTTTTAGGTCGCTAAGATGAATAGTGACACCCTCAATGCCCTTCGAGTAAAAGTTCATTCCCAAATAGGCAGTGGAGGTGGAGAGGGGTGGAGAGGGGGGTGACGTAAAAATAGCCTACAATGACAGATTAAGTGTCTAATCCATAGTTTTAGAGGATGCCGACATGGAAAGTGACACTCAGATACCCTTCAAGTCTAATTTCAGCCACAAGGAGGGGGGGGGTGGTGTTGTGAAAAGGGGTGGGAAGGGGGTGACGTGTAAAAATAATAAAAATCGACAGATATTAGTGTCTAATCCATAGTTTTTGAGGTTACTGAGATAAACAGTGACACTCCTGGTCCCAATAGGAAAGAGGAGGGGGGGTGTTGAGAAGAAGTTGAGAAGGGGAGGACAAATGTAAAAATAACTTAAAACGATACATATTACTGTCTAATTTACAGTTTTTCAAGATTGCTGAGATGAATAGTGACACTTCCGATATCCTTTAATTCCAAGTATACTCCTGATAGAAGGGGGTTGAGGAGAGGGTGTTAAGGTGTTACATCTGAAAATTACCAAAAACTACAGATATTAGTGTCTAATCCAGTAGTTTTTGAGGTTGATGAGATGAATAGTGACACTCCCGATGCCCTTTAAGTCCAAGTTCAACTTCGATAGGGGGGAAGGGGGAAGAAAAGGGGTAAAAAAATAATGATGTATATTAGTGTCTAATCCATAGTTTTTGAGATCGTTAGGATGAACAGACACCGCCTGATGCCCTTTAAGACCAATTTCAGCCCTGATGGATGGGGGGTGGGGGTGTGGTGAGAAGGGGTAAAAAATTAAATGTCAAAAATGATGCTCAGATGAACAGACACACTCCGGTGCCCTTCAAGTCCAAGTTCAGTCCAATAGAAATATGGGGTGAGAAGTGGTGAATCATAAAAATGTCTAAAATGCTGGGCAATGTAACTGAAGCAACAATCTAAACAGGAGACAGAGACCTTACAGACCTTACAGACCTTACAGTTCGTTCGGGTTGCCCCAGGTCCTCAGTGTGAGGCACCTCTAATGTCTACCAGAGAGTTGCTAGTACATCTTCCGGTATATTTTGCATCTTTCCAATCTTGGATGGTCTGGGATGCAGTTTAGATATTTGTCGAGCTTATTCTTAAACACATCTACGCTCACTCCTGATATATTCCTCAGATGAGCTGGCAACGCATTGAATAGGACGCTGCATTATCGATGCTGGTGCGTAGTGGATTAATGTCCTGTGTGCTTTCCTTATTTTTCCTGGTATAGTTTTTGGGCACTATTAATCTACCTCTGCTTGCTCTTTCTGATATTTTTAGTTCCATGATATTTTCTGCTATTCCTTCTATCTGTTTCCATGCCTGAATTATCAGTAGCGTTTTTCTCTCTCCTCTAGATATATAATTTTAAGGATTGTAGTCTTTCCCAGTAGTCAAGGTCTTTAACTTCTTCATTCTAGCTTGTAAAGGACCTTTGTACATCTCTATTTGTGCAATATCCTTTTGATAGTGTAGGTACATATCTATTGCAATATTCAAGTGGGACGTCACGAACATATGTTTTATAAAGCATAATCATGTGTTCAGCTTTTCTTGTTTTGAAGTGCCGTAACAACATTCCCATTTTTGCTTTACATTTTGCCAACAGTTATTGATATTTGATCATTGCCATAACATGTTCCTATTCATCATCACACCGACCAAGGTCTTTCAACTGCTTCCTTATTTGTGAATTGTCTCATTATTAGGTCCCCTATATGCATATAGCTTTCTTTCTCTGTCTCCATAATTTATTGATTCAAATTTATCAGAGTTAAATACCATCCTATTTACTCTGCCCAATCATATACTTTGTTAAGGTCTCTTTGTAGAGCGTTCCTATCTTCAGCACAAGTAATTTCTCTACTTATTCTTGTGTCATCTGCGAAACTACTCACTATCGAATCCTTAACATTACTGTCTATGCTTCAATCATAATAACAAACAGTATTGCAGCTAACACCGTACCTTGTGGCAAACCGGATATTACCTTGGCTTCATCCTATTTCTCGTCGTTGCAATAACTATCTGTTTTCTGTGTGTAAAAATTCTTTTAACCATCTTCCTACTTTATCCTCGATATAGTGTTTTCTAATTTTTTTCGCTAATATATTATGGTCTACTTTGTCAAAAGCTTTTGCAAAATCTAGATAAACCACATCTGTTTCATTTCCGCTTTTCATATTTTTGAATATGTTCTCACGTGGACTAACAGTTGGGTTTGTGTACTTTTTCCGGGTACGAAACCATGTTGTCCTTTATTAAACAAATTATTTTTTATTAAATGTTTCATAATATTTTTTCTTCATTACCCTTTCATACACTTTCATAATATGTGATGTTAGACTCACAGGCCTATAATTACTTGCCTCTAGTCTTGATCCACTTTTGAAAGTAGGGGTAATATATGCTAATTTTTGCTCATCATAAATCTTGCCTGTATCTAACTTTGTCTTAATAATACAGCTTGCAAAAGTGGCTTTGCGATAGAATGAAACTACTTTCTTTAACAAAATAGCAGGCACTCATCAGGCCTGCAGCAGCTCCATTTTTAATTTCATTATAGCCTGCACAATATCAGCTTCATTAATATCTATGTCAGCTAAATATTCACTATTTTCATCCCTTACTTCTATATCATTATCTTCATTATCTATTCTAGGGGTGAATTCTCTATTATATCGTTCTGCCAATATGTTGCAAATTTCCTTTTTTTCATTCGTTAATCTCCCGTTCAATTCTTAGAGGGCCTATTTCCTTCTTCTTTTATCTTCTTCTTTTCGCATATGAGTATAATAGTTTGGGGTTTTGCTTGATATTTAATAGGGTTTTTTCTTTCAAGTCCCGTTTTTCATTTTCTTTTGATTGTATAATCTTTTGTTCTGCATTTTCTATCTTACTTTTTAGTTCTACTAACTTTCCATGCATTTTTTTTCTTTTGTAAGACCTTTTTGCCACTTTCTGATTTTCTGGAACAAGATCCTTCTGTCTCTTGGTATGCATGACTGATGTTTACTTTTCTTCTTTGGTATATATTTATCCACTATTTCTCTCTAATATTTTATATAATATCTCCGTATGTACCCTTATGTCATCACTTGCAAAAATGTTATCCCAATCTTGTTTAATTCTTCATTTATTTCTGACCATTTTATATTTTTACTGTAGAAGTTGTATTTTCCATATCCTTCCCACTTTTTCATTTCTTGCTTATCTCTGTTTTCACTTGCTTTGGAATGGACTGTTAATTCTATGACATTATGGTCTGAAATACTCGCATTATAAACTATTATTTCTTTAACATAATTCATCTCGTTCACAAATACTAGGTCTAAAGTATTTCCTTTCTTGTTGGCAGGTGATTTATTTGTTGAATGTTGTATTCTAGTAGCATATCTAATAGCTTTTCGAATTGCCTCTTATCTTCTGCATTACTATTACTCTCTTTTTTATATGTATAAGTGCATCCACAATCTCCTATTCGTTCTTTCCAGTATACGAAGGAAAGTTGAAGTTTTTTATCTTTCCCATATATTGCGGTTCCCCCTGATTCCTATTTTTTCTATCTGATCTATAAGTTTGGAACCCTTTTATTTGATCATCATTCCCAGTCTCTTGGGAATATCAGGTTTCACTTATATTCATTATATCTATTTTCTTTTAAATTTGGGTTAGTTCTTCTAAGTACTCTATTTTCTTTTTGAGTTACTCGAAACTAAACCCTGCGCATTCATTACTATGATGGTTTGCGTGTTTTCTCCTTCATTTAATATTGGTAATAATAAGGATTTTCCCATGTCTAGTTTTCCTGTTCTGGTATGTTGTTCTTTTTTCTTTTCCAGAAATTCTGACATTAAAAAATCCAAACTTTTCATAATATTTGTTCTTCCTTCATCAATTATTCATTTGTGTCTGAATCTGCAATTTTCTCCATATCTGCAATATCCTCTTGCATAATAAAAACAGTTATTATCTCTTGAGTAGAATCTTGGAGCTGATGCTTTGAAATTTTTTGCTGACACCTCTGCATATCTCGTTGATGGCTTGCTTTTTCTTTTACCTGATATTCTTCATTCCTCTCTTTTATTTGTTTCTTTCTTATTTGGATTTTATTACTTGATTGGTTATTTATTTGATTATGTTTCATGGCTACAGGGTGCATATATTTACATTTTTTGTCGAACTTACATCCTTTTCCTTCTTTTAGGTTTTTGCATATTTTTGGATGTAGATCTCTGCAATCATCCTCATAGCCATCTAGGTATGCACATTTACCATATATTTCATAGTTGTGACATACCTTAGGATGTTTGTAGTAACATTTTTCTCCAAATCTGCAATTCCCTCTTTTCAAAAGGTTGCAGACTTTGTCTTTTTTGTCTATTTTTTTCCTCTTTCCGTCATTGTGTAGATCTGGGTAGAGCCTCTTCGGGATTTTCTTTTGTGTTGTCATATCGTAATTTATTTCTTCGTAGGTATGCTGCTTTATAGCCTCATATGCAGTATCAATGAGTATCTCTGCATCCATACTTTTATCTTGTTCTTTGTTTCCTTATCTTTTTCTGTCATTTCAGTTTTGTTTACTTACTTCTCTTCCGTTTCCTTTTCTTCTTCTTGCTTCTTACTCTTCCTCCTTCTTCTTCTTCATCCTCAACTATTTGTACATTCAATCTTGATTTAATAACATTGTCTATCCACGGTAGACATGTTGAGCAAAAAAATTCTTGTGTCTTTTTCCCATATCTTGCATTACCTCAGCACACTGTGGATGGGTCGGAATGTTGCATGCAGCACATTTTCTGATTAGGTTTTTGTGGATTAACTATGCTATACCACACCTTACACAGTTTATATGCTTTTGGCATTTCTTTTCCTAATGCATCAATTAGGATATTCACAAGGTTCAACTTATTCATTTCTTTGTCGGAATATGTTGGTTTATGTATATTTTCTTTCTTATGAGTCTCTTGACCACTTGGATTTTATTTGGAACTTCTTCAATTATTTTCAAGATGTTTTCAGTTGAGTTTGTTCCAGATTGAAGGATTATATCCTTCTAATATATCTATGAGAGAGAGAGAGAGAGAGAGAGAGAGAGAGAGAGAGAGAGAGAGAGAGAGAGAGAGGCACAAATATAAATATGGGAAAACAAGAGTACATAATATCCCAAAAAAATTATTCATACACACACGAGCAAACATATGCATGCACACACACATGTTATGTGTGTGTGTGTGTGTATGTATAATTATATATATAAATATATATATATATATATATATATATATATATATATATATATATATATATATATATATAATATATATATATAATAAACAAGTTTAAATATACACCTTTATAAATACATTGGAAAAACAAAGACTGCCCCCACATATTCCAAAATGAACGTATAACAAAATATGTAATAACGAATAGTATTTTAAAAGACAAAAAATGGATGTGATCAAGGAACTTGGTTTCTTACTGCAATAACAATTAGTGAAGAGGCTTCACAGGCCACAGAGCTGCAATGTCTGATCGAATGTTCCATAGTCATTCGATGACAACAGAAGGAACAATTGCAAATCAACAAGGAAAAAAATGCTACAAAACCTTTATGATAAAATGTGATGCAACTCGGTAAATCATCAAGATAAAAACAACGTTTCAGAAAGAAACCGAAAAAAACTAAAAAGTCGTCGTTAGATTAAGCCAGCCTTGTACTGGCAGGCGGGCTCTTACTAATTAAAAAAGAAAAAGTGGCAGGGAGAGAAAACATTGATATGTTATAGAAATGACGAGAACACATTAATACTTGAAATCTGAAGGGTTGAAATCGCAAGCAAGATGAATGAATGCAATTCAACTCCATTCTCTATCGAACTAAAATTAGGCAACACCAAGAGCGGTGTTCGAGATCCTATATCATAAAACCTACAGAAAAAAATGGGAAAAAATAAGTTCGTATTATTTCCTGCAATAAAAACGACATCAGTAACATTACAAGAAACAAATAACCTCCACTCACTTGGCCCAACATTTTCCAATAATAGAGGCGCTTCTTCTCCCTCAGAATGAACTAACAACACTTTCAACTCAACAATCAGTGCAGTGATCAGTAAAAGGGAAACGCGCAGGTAAAAATCACGTCAATGATAACGAGTAAAGGTTGGGAGACATCTGCACGAGGCTTGTTGCAAATTATGAGAGGTGGCTCCCAGCAACGCATTTATCCCAAAGTTCTTTTTTCTCTCTTTTTGTTTAAATGAAGCATCTTTCGAAACTGTTTCTGAAGGCACAGAATTACACTGACATATCTTATCTTAAAGCAAGGTGATAGATCAAGTCTCTCTCTCTCTCTCTCTCTCTCTCTTTCTCTCTCTCTCTCTCTCCAGAAGAAAAAGACCAATCACGAGAGTATCGCATTACTAATCATATCGAAACCTTTGTAACTCCCGGACATCACAGTTCTCGGTTCAGCTTTCATGTAATTTAAATTTCACGGTTTATAATCGTTCGGTAAATTTTATTTTCAACTGTTTACTGCTTTACTTCTCTTTATTATGGATTTCCCTCTGCAACACGGGAACACTATTAATGAAAAACTGGCTCAGCAAGTCAACGACATTTTTGGATTGTTCCATAAGATTACTTCTCGTGCTTCATACTTATGGTGGAAACATTTGGAAAGAAAGCAAGCTTTTATTAAGTGTGGGCGCCTCATTATATGGTTAGCGTTTCTCAGCGATAAAAACAGCATCATAAACCGATGCCATCCCTCAATCTACAGCGTACAAGAATTTATAATCACCATACTTCTTCTTTCCCACCGTTATCCCTACATGAAACATCAGGTATGGTTTATTGTTTGCAAAGGGGCTTTTACGACCGCATGCCCTTGCTGTCATCAACCACAGTTAAGGACTAAAAAGTCCGCCTGCAAGGCAGCAGGTTTCCACGGTAACTCGCAGTGGGCCTACCTTTTTACTAAAAAGTCAGACTGCAAGGGATGCAGGACCAACGGTGGTATTATTCTTACACCCCTACCACAGGGAAATATTTATATCACCAACATATCTACAGTTAAAAGGCAATGTGATTTTATATCCTGCTTAAGATGCATGACGATTTATTTCTGGGGAGAGATTTCATTTTCGTACATTACACATAAATCAAACAGAACTTTCGTTTCCTATGCAAGAGTCTTTGGGTTTCACAGAATGAAATTGACAAAGATACAACATCGTTGCTGCTCTCCCACACTCAATTAGACTGATCCAAGAAAGAAAGTAGAGGTCAGATTCCACATATATAGCTCAGCGACTTCAGATATTAGATTGAGCAGTTGCGACCTGAATGAAGCATAAACAAACTGAATTACCTTTTCATGTTTCTATAGCCACTAAAGTCACCAAAGAGAAAATGCTATTTTTTTTTTCTTTTTTTAAGAGTTTCCCAGGCTATATGTCTTCCGAAGTAGGCTATTTCTTTGCTCTTACTTTAGATGAATGTTTGTCAGCTGACCTGTACCACAAAATCTTGACAAAACAAACTAGATGACTAACTACGACGGTTTTCCAGTTCAATTATTCCATAATATTATTAGAAATCGTAGCAGAGATAGTCATAGAAGAAATGGTAATAACACAGCAGCAACTGAATCTTGTACTTAACATTTTTTACTAAGTATCATTGTACCCAAGTATTAGTCACTGTCACTGACAATAATAATAACTTTTCTTCCGACCTTCTCTAATAACCGTAATCTGCTTGTTGCTTGACATCCAGAGGATTTGTAATCGTGCACTTGTCAATGTGTGTAATTTTAAAAAAAATAAAAAAAAGATGATAATCCCAAGACCACTCTTCTGCTTTTCAAAGCAGGCTCTCGAAAAATACAGTTCTTGAAAACTGAGAGATTCGTTTGAAAAAATAGCATTCGGTCAATCCTTTCCCATTACAATATTTTATTTTATCGTTAAGGTTAATAGAGGGCAGTGAACAATATTTTCGAGGCAAACTACAGGTTCAAAAAAGGAGACGAATGTTGTATTTTGCTGATAAGTGATGTTAGCGTGATCTCTCACTTGGACACAGGATCTGAAAGTCCTTCTTGTTGCGATGGAACACTTATGACGTTAACCAAATAGTAAGTATCTTCAAATATTCGATATAACAGTAATCAACAACTATTTATTATTACTATCAAGCATTGTGAAATGAATAAGCGCTATTTTTAAAGGAAGTTCTATTTTCTGGACTGAAATCGAAGCGAATGGGAAGTGAGGGTGAAAAATTAGGTTCATAAATCGAGATGATGATTTGGAAACAGGAAAGGGCTAAGGCCTTATAACCAAGCTTATGCGGCCACCCCGCCCCCCACCCCAGAAAATACTAATTTCGATATAAACGGAAAATTTAACCCCTAGAGTGAATAGTCGGACCAGCGCCAATTACCCCGATTTTCAATTTCAACTGCAGGTGTTACCAAGGGTCAAACGAAAAGCGATAAACTCACAATCTTCTGTAATAGATAAGTCTATAAAACAGATTATTGAAATCGCGCTGTCCAGTTTGTGCAGTTCGATCAATCAATCTCACAAAGTATATATTCTGTTGCAGACCTTGTTAAACCCATTTTGCAAATATCTCTTCATTACTATTCGCAGGTCGTAAACGGATCAATGAAAGGAATAATGAAGCAACAATGATGTTCGCAGTGTTGCCAAGCTTTATTTTTATGGCTGATATTAATCTATAACAAATCAAAGAATTTATACACTGATATTACAGAGTGGCTAATGACCTTCAAATGACCTCCACGCCGTATCTACACCCCAACCGCGAATCAAGAGCCTCCTTAATTAGATCAAGCCAATCCGCGGTGAAAGTCACTTACCTTGAATGAACACAAACCACAGGCCAAACAGCTCGAATTAATCTTCCTACTTTATGTATAAAGCTTCTATCAAACACGAAGCGTGGTTGAATTAGCTTCATTCAGAAAGAAATCTGCTCCGCGCATTGCTAAAATTGGTACTATAATACTCTAATTTTGGGCGAATGTCGATCTTCAATCGTCAATACACAAGGTTAGACGATTCTACGACGATGCAAAAGATTAGAAACTTTAAAATTGTTCGAAGACTTCGATTAATGAAAAGATAAATCTCATTTATCAAACAACTTCGACCTGAGAGAGAGAGAGAGAGAGAGAGAGAGAGAGAGAGAGAGAGAGAGAGAGAGAGCGCCTTTATGCACACTAATACATTTAGAAATATCCAAAGGTTTCTCAAAACTTTCCCTCAACTTTATCAGATTTTCCAGAAAAAGAAAAAGTGCATAAACGTGTAATGGAGTTAAATCAAAATAACATGTTTTTCCTTCGATACTGAAATTTTTAAACTGAATGACATTCAACAAAAAACTCTCTCTCTCTCTCTCTCTCTCTCTCTCTCTCTACTGGAGCAAAATCGATAAACAGAAAATTTTCTGAAAAATTATCTATTTTTGTGGAATGGTATAGGGTGAAAATCGAGATTGTGGGTATAAAGCAGAGGAAAGGACATGAAAAAAATTAGTACAATAAACACAAAAATAAAATGAAGCTAATGACAACGAAATTTTCATGATACCCAAAATGTAACATAAATGACGTCCACATCAAGATCAGTTCGTCTGACAAATGAAACTTATAATTAGCTTCATTTGTCTAAGAGGACTCATTATTGACGCCTAATTTATCGAATGATTCAAATAGCAAAAGTTGACGATGTAACAGACCTTCAATTAAACAGCAATCGAGGCTTTAAGTTTTTCTTCATTATATATATTATTTCTCCAGACAATACACAACAATACAAACATGTTAACACTGTAAGTAGTTAATTGGTACACAAAATCAAATCAATGATGCTTATATTGGAGATACATTTTACTCTAATATTCATAATAAATTTTACAAAAATCTATTCCAATCCATAGCAGCTGATTAACAATCCCAATTCAGTTTTGGGATTCTCACACTTTTAAACAGAAGTCAGGTGACTGTCCACGTTAAGGGACTTTACTGCGATTTTTTTTTTTTTTTTTTTTTTTTTGGAAAATTAAAGTAGAGATATCTCTTTAAAACTTTCTTTGGTAATAGAAATTATGCCTACTCATGTGTGTGCAAAATTCAAAATTTATGAAAAAGAAAGTGGAAAAAATTAATTGGGAAACATATGCCAAAATTTCACCATTTTGAATTGTATAACCTTCAACATTTTTTATTGCAATTATTTAGACTTATACTATCAATCAATAATTATATGGTGACAAAATCTCAAAAACAACACACAAATCAAAATTAGTCCAAAAAATCGTTAAAACTACATTTATTCGCTATATGAAAAATTTTTGACATTTTTTTTTCAAAAATCAAATATTAAACATAAGATAGCAAAAAACTGCATATGAAAACAAATATTAAACATAAAAATAGAAAAATACTGCATGTGAAAACAAATATCAAAATATACAATTAGAACAAAAACTGCATATGAAAACAAATATTAAGACATAAAATAGAAAAAACTGCATATGAAAAAATATTAAAACATAAAATAGAAAAAACTTCATATGAAAACAAACATTTAAACATAAAAAAAAAAAAAACTGCATATGAAAACAAATACTACAACGAAATAGAAAAAACTGCATACGAAAACAAATATTAAAACATAAAATAGAAAAAACTGCATATGAACGTCTTTAAAAAAAAATCACTACAGTTTGAATGGCGAAAACTTGTTTTTGACCCCTGGTCATTCAAGCTCCAGAATGCTCCGGCGGCGTCCTGCATGTCCCGTCTTTGGTTCTTGATCTTCGCCTCCTTTTTGGTATGGAGACTCCTTCGTCTATTTAGTCTTTTTTAGACGTTTGGCTATCTTGCAGTTGTCATCTGAATCCCAAGTATGCAAGTAGGGAGGATGCCAAATAACCAGTGTTATATATCTTGCAGCAACAGTGTAAGTGCGAGGTCCACCATTATCTTACTTGCCCTTCGGTGCCTTGGACATAAATTCCAAATTCTGTGGTGCAATCACTTATTGCTATTTTGAGTTAGTCCTTTTAAACATTTTTTCACCCAGTTAGTTTGTGGTCAACCGATCATGTATTTGTTTTAGAAACGGTAATTCAATTCCTCACAAGTTAAAATAAACTTTCATCTGTTAGTATGATAATGGCACTTCATCATGAATGTGCTGGGCCTTATCATAGAAGCAACACGAGTTTTTCTCTTCAGCACAAAGGTGATGCTGGGGGTGACATCTATCGTCTGTGGACGAGAAATGATGAAAGGACGATTGAATCGCATTTCTCATCTTTTCAGCAGTTGTCTCTATCTTCCTTTCCATTGAGTCTGAGAAATAGTATTTCAAGTGATTGATGACGACACCAGTCAGTTTGTAACGCCCTCTCATTGACAGCTTTCTCTTTTTGGGGGGGCAGCACTATTCTCTCAGGTTCTCCTTCTAAAACGAATTTTCTTTTACCTTCTCGTACAATGTGACCAAAGCGTTTCGCAACATGATTCACGCACTTTAACTTTTCAGGCATCCGTTGCCATATGGCCCAGCGCCAACATTCATTCCCCTGAGAGCTGCGTACGATGAGCTGTCACCGTCAGATGTCATAGTTACACATCTCAGTTTGTAATCTCTGGATCGTCCCCACATTTCAACAGCAGGTTTTGTCTCCATCCAGCCAGATGGCCCTTCGCAATTTTGTTCACAATCTGTGTCCAAGTGAGCGTTCATCCACTCCACATACTCAGTATGTGAAATTTTGCCCTTTTCTATCATATACCGTTGTTGTTGTTGTTGTTGTTGTTCTTGCTGGTTTTTTATACACTGTTCACAAATTTTGCCCATTACGTGATAGCCTATTGCGTGACCTGTTTCTGCTTCAGTAACAGCACCTAATTCAAAATTGCTTGTGTCCCCGACGGTGCCATGTCCCATCATCACTTTCTTCGTTGCTTTGACGTATTACTTCATGAATTTTTTTATTGTTTTATGAGCATTAACCTTTGCATATTCAATAATGTATCTTGCATATCTAAGGAAAGTTACAAAACTAAAATTTCTGATCCCTAAAAAGGACACAAGTTTCTCCACAGCTAAATAGTCCTTCCCTAAACACTTGCACCTCTACACAAACATCATGATTTGAGGATGAACATTCTTTCTTCTTCATTTCTCGGGATTTTAAATTTTTTTTCTCATTATATACAACTAAGTTACACTGTTAACATATAACTTCCACAAACATATGGAATACCGTTATCAAAAACTAGCAGTTTGAGCCCCAAATCATTCAGCAGGAAAATAACAATAAAACAAGAATAGTAGTTGAATAAATGAAAAATACCGAAACATCAAATGAGGTAATACGCCTGTTTGAAACAGCACAACACCAAGTACATATTAACAAACGTATATTAAATGATATTTGGTGGATACCATTATCCAACTTGTACTGACGTCTCATCACATGTAAAATAAAAGATCTCCATTTATACAGACCAGGAGATAAATGAAAATTTTTGTCTTGATAGATGTCTCTATCAGATTTCTTTCAATAAAACCTGTGCTCTTAAAAAAATCTTTGAACCAAGCAAGTCAATCGGTAAATTATACCTCGCGTGATGCACTGTAGGCATTTTAGCCTTTCACTTCACCTCCATTCCCACTTCCTTTCCTCAACCTCGCTGTTCAACCTCTCTCACCATCACTTCTTAGTGGGACTGCGGTTTTCTCCCGGTTCCACTTTTAGATATTTGAACTGGTCTCCCTCGTTTTTTGGATTTCTTTATCTTGCTGTCTACCCTTTCAAACTCCCTCCACGTATTTTAAAAACTTACTTAAATTGGTTTTATTTACTTAATAATTCCTTTTTTTCTAATAATTAACCTTTTTCTTTCTGTACTTCCTATGACCTTCTATTACCAATTTCAAATGAACACCATATTCTTTGGAAGTTTGAATTTCAAGTCTGTAGCGTCTGTGGGAAGGTTCTATATGAATAATGTTTATCTTCCCTTTAATTAATAATAACGTAAGCCAACCGCCTCAAAATACTCAGATCAATCTTTTCACCAATACTAACCGTCATACACCATCGTTGTGTATAACTTCCTTTCAACCTTTTTGTAATATACCCCACAAACCTTTCACCTGAAAAGCCTCAACCGTCAGCATCAACATCCTTCTCCACTTCAATGGAGAGTTGCCACAAAATTCCCGTCACTGGAACTTTTGCCACAACTCGACGGAAACCTGCTTGCATTGATCAATTTTCGTATTTAGGATTGATTTCCTTATTTGAAACCTGTGAGTGACATAAAGTAGAAACTATCTGTGCAGAAAAAACAATACAGACCGAATCACTGTCAAATGTGAGTGACAGAGAGAAATTCTAAAAACGAAATATCTTCTGTAAAACCAAAATTGTTTCTCTATATATGGCAACAATACAGAAGTCAAAGCCTTTTATTCTTTCAGCTAATTCGCCTTGAATATTATATCGAATACTAGTTAAACAAGGCGTGATCCGACCTCCAGCTTAGTCGTACGCGTTCAAGATTTCCCCTCACACATAAGTTGTAAGCAAGATATCCCTAACTTAGAATGTAAATTAAAACGTTCTAAAATTTACAGACAAATGGAGCATTGTTTCACCAAAGAAAATGAAAATAAATACGCTATATTTTATTGAAAATAATTTTTCTGTAGTGTTTAACATGCACATTATTTATTTTTTTATAATTTCGTTGTAATAAATAAATCACAAATAGCCTATCCTCAAATT
>NC_061108.1:22076820-22091820 GCF_015104395.2 Macrobrachium nipponense | reverse complement strand
ATGCCTGTTCCAAAAAATGGCATATCTGCAGACTGCAGTAACTACAGGCCAGTTTTCTATTTTCCCTGTACTCTCCAAAGTTGAAGGAAACTTATTGTTAAGCCACTATGTAAGTTTGGGGAATCTAACGGATTGTCAGTTGATAGTAAATATGCATATAGGCTGCAGTTGGGTAGTACGTGAGATGCTCATTTAGAGTTGGCATGCATTTGCAGGTGAACCTTGACAAAGGTTTTGAGTGCCGAGTAGCTCAAATAGATTTCAGTTGCTTTCAATTTACTAAATCACAAAGACATTATTTAAAAACTCAGGATCTAGGCACGGGTGGATATGTTTTAGGATTACTTCGAGATTTCCTTGCAGGCAGGAAACAGCGAGTTGCTGTTCATGGAATCCTTAGGGCACCAAAACCTATTGTGTATCTGGAGTTGTTCCACATATATATATATATAATATTTTAGTCTCTTCGCTTTTGCGAAAGACTGTTTGTTTCTCCTTACGAACTGTCATTCGTAAGTATTTCTGGTTCCTTCCGTCTCCTATGTGATACTTAGTAGAGTGGTTCTTCTTAAACTAAAGGAGAGGATTCAAATAGATAAGTTGAAAAAGGTATAACAACTTTATTCTGTAACTCCATAATAAGAGAGGACAGTTCGGTCGGAGACCGATATGTTTGATCGCTTGTAAAGAACTGGCATTCTAAAGCATCACGTCGATAGCGAAACATTAGCTATCTCATCGATTCATATAAAAACATACGTAGTCCGCCGGTCGGCTCGGAAGTTACAAGTTTCCGGCGTAGGTTAACAGGTCAACCACTTCCCATGGAAGTTGTTGTGCAAAGTTATCAGTAATGCAAACGATGACATATGTAAACAGATTTAAACCAGGCTTACTGCAGACAGCGCATAGCGTAATCTAGATCTGCATTGGTCACGTAGAACCCTCCTAATGCCATGACCTCAGTCTGGGTTTTTATTTACAGATTCTGTAATACTAAAAAATGTATTTATTACATTAGGCTCGGTCAGCTACCATTCAAGCCTTGAATAACAAAAGTTACTTTAAACATTGTTTCTTAGGAGCGTGCTCGTAACATACGTTTAGGTATAAACATAATAAAGATTAAATGCATAAAAAGGTTCTGTTACATACCCTTTTTGACATATCCATAAACAAAGATAAATGCATGGAAAATCTAGATCCATGTTTGGTAATAATATGATTAGGTACCCAAAAATAATAAAAAGCAAAAAGTAAAAAATCAAAAGATTAATATGTATACATGATTGATATGATAATAGGTAACCTGATTAAGAATAGTGGTTACTGACAGATTATAACATGATCATGGATAATTGTTAAAGAGTACTTGTCACTCTTTGTAATAGGTAAATATAATGGTACAATTATATAATAGTATAACTGTGGCCAGATATTAATATATAGGGCTGGTATATTTTATTAGGTGCCCGAAAAATACCTTTTAGGAGTATATTAATGTAATATTGGGCATAATATTTTATTATGCTGCCCGGGAGTACTTAACTGTTCAAATGCAAAGGCGTGAGTCTTTCTTGTCCTACATTTTTGCCAGCATACAGACCGCTTTTCACACACAACACAATTCCAGACAATTTCCCTAGGCACAAAACGAAATGGCCAGTTCAGGCGGCCCTAAACTGAAACGACTTGAGTTTAACGGGTACGTCATCTGGGACGGGACAATACGTTTCCTTGGAGATCCTTCTGTGTACGCCTCAGCCTACGCCAAGCAAAAGATGTTGACGGGAAGAACCAATATGGCCGTCACGCTGAACACGGCCAGCAGAATGGTAGTAACGAAGATTTCTTTTATCCACCTGCATAAGTCGGTGGACGCGTGGTTCATCTCAGCAGTTGCGTCAAACGATGAGCCACCTGCGCGTTGTATGGGAGAGGTAGTGATGGGATAATTGTAGACGCCCAAGTATAGTTTGCAAAATACGCCTTCTCACGTATTATCTTGTGTTTATGGACCCCTCTGACGTCGGTGTAGTTTTGTAGATGTCCCCGTACAACCATCAGTGCTACAAGATTGGGGAATGGGCTGGGGGTGGTCCCATCCGGGCATACGACGTGGAAACCGGCTTTGTCGTAACGGATCCAGGAACCATTATTCATTCTGTAATTGAATTTATTACTGTAAAAGGGATAAAGTTTCCCCAGACAACCTTCGCTTGTATGAGAGAGAGAGCCGTTTAGCACTATGCCTAACTCACATGAATCCGTTGATATATAGGATAGAATTCAAAAGAGTCAGCTGTACAAATTTTATTATTCATGGCTTCTGAACATTGAGTGGAGTTTATCTAAGTCTTTAATGACTGTAAATGATTTCCTATCAGAAGAAATCAGAACATGCCCCGTCAAATTGGATATTACTGGACTTGAGCTATTCGTCATGAAAGTAGGAAACGGTGCTATTTTGTATGATTGCCAAGCATCGGAAAGAATCAAAAGGTATAGTGATCATAATCCTATAATTTTTCAACGCTGACTGATATTAGGCTATAATAGAACTCTACTTTATGGGCGTCTAATAAAGGAATATAACCTAGTTTCTCCCGTCCGTTTCCAAAGTTAACGTCAGATCTTTAATAGGCATGAGGTGTGGAGATAACACACCCTTTGTCGCTACGTAATAGCTTCTACATAATCTTTTGATTTCTCAATAAAATGTGATATTTTCACACGGATATGATCTATTTCGAACTATAGTAAGCTAACGTAGCCAGCAAATGTTGAACTTCCATAACCTGATCGATACTATTGTATGTTCGTTTACTATACTCATTATTTGATTGATTGAAGATAACTGACTGCGAAGTTCAGACAAAGCTAATTCGGTTTTGTGTTGCAAAAACTAAATTCTTTTATTTTGATTATTTATCTTAAGGCGATTTGAAAATTCCTAAGCTAGATTCGCAACAGATCCTAAGATGTTTAGTCCCAGCCAGAATAAGCGGGTTGCGGCGTCGAGATTATTGTGCCGCACAGACCACATCAGCAAGTTCACGAGCAAGTTCCTCTGCCTCAGCGGCTTTATTTTGTATGTCATAAGACAACATTTCCGCGACGCTTAGGGTTTGAGCTAGCGAAATCTCTGAGTTAGCATGAAAATTACGTTGGTGCATTTCCTTAAGCGAAATGGCAAAACCTCATCAGGTCATTCTTTTAAGTTAAGGACGTCATCTTCAGGCAAAAATATGGCCTGCATATCCACTTCTATGACTATATTACTTGACATATAAAAAACGTCGTCTGTTCTCTCGATAATCGAGCCATGATTAAATTCTATTTCTTTCGTCTTAGCGCTCTTTCCATACAACAAAGATGTCTGAACACACAATATCACTCCTAACAATAACAGATCATTTTTGAAAACCTGCAATGAGTAAAATATATGTAATAACTCGTGTAAAAGAATAGGTTTACATACAAATATGATTAATTTATATACATATATATACATATATAATATATATATATATATATATATATTATATATAATATTATATTATAAATTATTATACAAGTTTCATAAATACAACCATTTTTTCCCTCACTCCATCTACCTTTCTTTAGATTCTGATATGTGCCAATGGAACTATTCTCACATCAGTGGGTTTGGATACATTTTGAACCCTAAATCTATTGGCCGTTAATATTTCTAAAATGTTAAACGGGCCTTCAAACTTAGGTGTCAGTTTATAATTTTAAACCTTTACGTACGTATACTTGTATGTATACCTGATCGCCCACGGCATATGTTCTAGTTGGCTTAGCTATTTTATCATGATTTTTTTTCATTATTATTTGTGCTTCTTCTAGATTCTTACGAAGTATATTATATCGACTTATGCTTGCATCCATAACATCCATTAGAGGATTTGATAAATTAGTTGTAGGCGTTAGTACATGGAAAGGTGTTCTATCTGGGATACCGTACAGTGCCTCGTGCGGTGTCATTTTAATAGACACATGATACGAGTGATTAAGTGTGCTTAGTACCGCAGGTATGGCAATGTCCCAGTTGGGGTCTGCCCCCCCTAAGGTGACCCTTAAAATGTTTAAAACCTTACGATTTGCCCTTTCCACTAGCCCATTAGACTCTGGGTGATAGATCATGGTATTGATTTTCTTTATGCAAAGGAATTCGCACAAGGAGTTAAGGAAATGATTATTGAACTCCCCACCCAAGTCTGATAGAATGGTGTGTGGAATTCCATGTTTACAAATGTAGCACTCGTAAAACTTTTAGCGCACTCGACTGCGGTTTTTGTTTTAAGCGCTATCAGTTCTGTATAATCGAGTCAAAGCATCTATGATTACTAGGAGGTGCTTATTTCCTCTGTCTGACTCGTAAAATCCTGTTAATAAATCTAAGTGTACTCTTTCTAAGGGTTGATTTTGGCACGGGGTAAGCCCCATTAGGCTGACAGGTGTTCTTAGTGTGCCCTTTGTATTCTTGACAAGTGCGACAATTTGCTATGTGCTTTTCTATATCTGTAAGCATCGTATGCCAATAAAATAAGGATTTGTTTGGTTTCTGTGACAGTAAGGAATAACCCGGGTGTCCATGCCAGTGGATTTTCATGCAACCATTTAAGACAGTGGGTATGAGTGAGATAGGTACCACCACCTGGTTGTTATTCAACTGTGGTGTGTTGCGGGTTTTCCTCGTCACGGATCTACACAGGATATATCTTTGATGATATAATTTCTGCTGCTTATACTTTATGTATTCCTTTTCCTTTGGATTTCCGTTTAACGCAATGATGATTTTTTCTATTTGCGGATCTTTTCTTGTTCTGTTCTGTAATAGTTCAGCACTCCAGCCCAGATCTTCCTGTTCAGATATAGTTTTAACAATGGGCGTGGAGGTTGAGATATCTATTAATTCAGCTAATGGCTCGGTACAAGATGAAGAGGGGTTGCGTGATAATGCGTCAGCAATGATATTTGCTTTGCCAGGTAAATACCCGATCCTCGCGCCAAAGTCCTGGATGATCATGTGCCACCGATTGTTCGCTTAGGGCTGTGACTAAAGCCTTTAAAGAATTTATCGGTTAGGGGCTTATGATCAGTGAGAACCTTGACGGGATAACCGTATATATAAATTTAAAATGCACGAGTGAATTAACAATAGCGAGCCCTTCCTTGTCTATTACTGCATATTTACTTTCGGAAGGTCTCAGTTTACGTGAATCAAAAGCTATAGGGAAAAACTGTTATGATATTGTTGAAGCAATACCCCACCTACTCCTAGGTCTGAGGCGTCTGTTGCTATGAAGAATTCCTTACCGAAGTCAGGAAATTTCAAGATAGAGAACTACACAGTTCCTATTTCAATTTATTGAACGCCTGTTGATGAATTTTCAGACCATATGAAATCTACGCCTTTTTTATAAGAATCGGTTAGGGGAGCGGCTATGATGGAGTAGTTCCTAATGAACCTCCTATAGTATCCGCTACACCCTAAAAATTGCTGTATTCCCTTGACGGTTGAGAAAGGTATCGGAAAGTTACGGATAGCCGATACCTTATCATGGACTACTTTAAGACCTTCACTAGAAACCGTGAAACCTAAATAGACTAGTTCTGTTTTTAAAAAATTCACACTTACTTATCTTTACCCTTAAATTATGCTATGCCTTAGTCTTTGTAGCACTAACTCTAATTTACGTAGATGTTCTTCTAATGTATTGGAAAAGATTACTAGGTCGTCCATGTAGGCATGTAGGATATCTCCTAACAAGTCTCCTTAAACACAATGTTTATCATTCCTAGTAAAAGTTATGGGAGCACAACGTAAACCAAAAGGCATACGCAAAAATTCATAATGTCCCTGGCTGTGCTGAAGGCAGTGTATGGGATACTCTCTTGTTCCAACGGAATCTGATGAAATCCTTTTAGTAGGTCCAAGCTGGTGAAATATTTGTTCGGACCTAGTAGAGATAGGATATCATCAGTACATGGTACTGGGAATCGTCAGGGATTGTTTCTTCATTTAAAACGACGAAAATCGACGCATATCCGCCAAGTTCGATCTTTTTCGGTACTACTATTAACGGAAAATTATAAGGGCTGTTTGATTTCCTAATGACTCCTTCTTTTAGCATTTTACCTACTTCCTCTGTTATCTCATTCTGAAATTTCATAGGAAGTCGGTACGAAGGTACATAGATTACTTTTCTGTTTGTCCTTGAGCCTTATTTGATGCTCGATGACATCCGTTTTTCCTAAGGTTCCATCCGTAGTGGAAAAAAACATCATGATATTCAGTTAAAAGATTCAAAAATTTCTGCTGAATTTCTTCTTGAATGTCCTTATTGATTGTTCTTTATAGATTGCAAAAAGGGATTCATCCGCAACTGATTGAGCGTGATTTATCTCAGCTACGGTAAGAATGCGATGTTTATAGACTTCCGCATCCAAGATATGTTGATTTTTGTGGATTACTAAAGTGGTATTCAAATGATTACAGACTTCGATGTGACATTGTTGTTGTGAGCCGACTGTATAAATGGCTTGTGTGACGGATAATCCGGTGTGGTTTTCAGAGTTTCGGAAAGGATTAAACGTTTCAGATCCTGGCAAGGTTTTCTTTTACACGCACTAATATGTTCGAAGTTACGTTCGGCTCGAGAGTTTGCGTGCAAGCTGATATTACGGGCGAGCAGAGAGTTCTGTTGGGTTGCATGTATTATTTCTTGGTTCATGAGACCAGGTGATTGTTCTTCAATGTAAGTGACTACTCTGTCTGTCTCTTTATTATCTAAAACTGATTTTAGGGTATTAGAAGCCTTATAGAATTTTCCTTTGATATACACGCCGTGTTTTGCAGGTGCTAAGATAATATTTGAGTGCCCATAGACGGGTATCCGATAATTACCGCGGGATACATATTAATGTTTTGTACACCGATAAAGGTTATCGGAAAACGTGCGCTTACCGACCTTGTACTGAACATGAGTTACTCCTAACCACATTTAATCATTATTTCCTATGCCTGAGAGCCTTATTCCGGACTCTCTATAGGGAAGTTTGAAAGAAAAGAGTAAATGATGAGTCCTTAAATCCATGATATTACGTGGACTACCAGAATTAAAGAACAAAGTGAATGACTTATGGTCCAAATTTACTGCATGTAAGGTTGGTCGTAACTCGTTCTTGACTAATAATTGCATGATTTGTTGCAAATCTACGGGAACTGCACAGATTTTTTGGATTCGGCCGTGTGTTTCTAGGAAAATCAATTGCCTCACAATGATCTGATAAATGATTATCAAAAGATGTTGATATTGATGACCCCAAACATCGCCCTCTCCCCCCCTTGGAGCGAAAAACTACGTGGTATTTGCTTCTGTTTGCACACCCTTGAAAATTCGCTTGACTTGCAAGTTTCTGGCTAGAGGCCCCAGGAACAGAGGTACCTGAAGCACGATTTGTTTGTTTCTGCTGTTGTGCAGCGTTGCCGTTTGCTTGTTTCTTTTTATAGTACTGAGGACCCTTCCTTTTATTTGCACTGGCAACTGGTTGCGTGTTTGTAGGATTCTGCCTGTTGATCCTCGAGTAAGCAACGATTATATGAATGAGTGGAACTATTATGTATTGAACAAAAACGCGTCTGACAGTCTGAAATCATGTGACCTGGTCGTTTACAGTTATAACAAACCATCCCTGCAACTTGATTATTATTATGTACCACGTTTACTTGTTGTGGCTTATTCTCATTTTTTGCAAAAACTTGAATGAGCGAAGGATCTAGGTCGGTACATTTAGACATGTTTTTTGATTTGTTTATACACATCTAATTCCGTACTGCTGGGCTGCAATATTTTGTCAAAACACCGCACTAAAGCTTCAGGCAACATTGCAGTAATACTCGTAAGGTAAATTAAACAGATAAAATCTTTCACGGCGATTCTGGCACTCGTAACCACCCGGAGTTACTTAAAACTAACTTGATATTCATTTAGCCGGTCGGCAATTAGCACCGCCCGCTCGACAACATTAAGCTGAGTCATGGAGGCTTGGTTAAGGATATTTCTCAATGCCAATACTACACTAAAGCCTCTTCACCCCCATACACGGTCACGTAATCTGATTTTGAACTCGTCCCATGTAGTCGCCTCTTTGGAAAGAAACACCCCTTAGATAAGCACTTGCGTCTCCTTTAGCAAAGTCTATGAAGCTTTTGGCCTCCTGTAATTGTACTGCTGGGTCTGTGATGCTTTTTGCATTTAAATGAGCGTCTACAGATGAGATCCATGCCTCAACATCTTGAGGCAGGAACCCATTGACCCGACCTTGAAAAGGGACAATTGCTGAACCTCGCGCTCACGAGAGTCACCACATTGGGGTTTGCCAGCCGGAGTAGTTGCCATGTTCACTTTTACTTTTTTCTTATCACTTTGAAATCCTTGCAATCCTATCAAAAATCTATAAGAGTACACTCGACCACTACGTAAACGCATATGCAATATACTGTATAAATGTGTTATAGTAATAGGAAAACCCTCTCAAAAGATACAAAAATACAGATAATTTGATAAAAATATTATACGGAGAATTCCTGCAAGAAACGATTAGCAACAACGAGAAGACAAAAAATAATCTGCGGGCGAGAACTCGTAGTTGAAGATTGATTCTGTAATGAAGGAAGATTAAGATGGCGAACAACTCACCCCCAGAATACTGGGACGATCAACTCCTGATGAACAACACTTCACTGAGGAAAAAACCTGAATAGATAAAATGGTACTTAGCTCAGGATTATATGCTGAAGGATTGTTGACATGGGATGACGTCACGTTCCTGTCGTTCTTCGCGTCGGAAGTCGTGATGACGTCACGGTCTCCTTCCTCGCATGGCTTCCTCTTGCCCTACTCTTTGCGTCCTTGCTAGTGATCGCGCGTTGTTCCTTTGTGTTTCCTTTATGTGTTTTCTTCTCTGTTGGTGTCGATGCTGCTCTCGTCCGTTGATTCTCGGAGATAAGTGACAACAGTCACTCAACGTCGATGTTGATGCTTGTATTTCTTCTCGATGAAGGACATATCTTCGTCTTCATAAAATGTTGCGTTGATTTGAAGATCCCGTTTTCCTTGTTTAGTATTGATTTTGTAGGTGGAAGTTGGTTATTGTAGTTCTTCGGTCGGCTGATATGGGTCTTGTTAATCTTATTCTTCGTCTAAAGCTGCCACCAATTTTAGTCTCTTCGCTTTTGCGAAAGACTGTTTGTTTCTCCTTACGACTGTCATTCGTAAGTATTTCTGGCTCCTTCCGTCTCCTATGTGATATCTTAGTAGAGTGGTTCTTCTTAAACTAAGGGAGAGGATTCAACAGATAAGTTGAAAAAGGTATAACAACTTTATTCTGTAACTCCATAATAAGAGAGACAGTTCGGTCGGGAGACCGATATGTTTGATCGCTTGTAAAGAACTGGCATTCTAAAGCATCACGTCGATAGAGAAACATTAGCTATCTCAGCGATTCATATAAAAGCATACGTAGTCCGCCGGCTCGGAAGTTACAAGTTTCCGGCGTAGGTAACAGGTCAACGCGTTTCCCATGGAAGAATTGTTGTGCAAAGTTATCAGTAATGCAAAACGATGACATATATGTAAACAGATTTAAACCCAGGCTACTGCAGACAGCACATAGCGTAATCTAGATCTGCATTGGTCACGTAGGACCCTCCTAATGCCATGACCTCAGGTCATGGGTTTTTTTATTTACAGATTCTGTAATACTAAAAAATGGTATTTAGTTACATATATATATATATATATATATATATATATATATATATATATAAATATATATATATATATATATATAAAATATATATATATTTAGTATATATATATATAAATATATATATTTATAAAATTAAAATTAAATTAAAATTGACATAAAGGACTAAAAATTGACAAGTAAAACTAAGAAGTATAAAGTACAAAATAAAAAACAATATCAAGACGCAACCACCGTTAGTTGAGAAGGAAGGAGGTAGAATGACTAGACTTGGGCAAGAAGTTAAAACGTTGACTATGCCAGATAAAGCGGAGAAGAGAAACTCCCACTATTCAACGAGGGAACAAGACGTTTGATATAATAATGAGTCTTGAGTGGTTATGTAATCAGAGTCTTTAACCGAGCCTAAAATAGAGAAGTGTTGTTTCTTAAACCTCTATCTTGCAATTGATTGCGTGGTTTTTTTGATGTTGAGTGTCAGGCCTACTTAATTTTTGACTGGTCCTAAAAACTAAAGCCCATATGACTGCAGTATCTCATCTGCAGCAGCCTCTTAGTCGATCCAACGTAAATTCTGGGACATCGCACGTTGTATTTCAGTTACGCTAATTGACGATGAATAATAACCCTGAATACATGTGAAAAAATAATGATAAACTTATATCTTTTGAATACTAAAAATAATTCTGTGAAGAAGAGAGAGAGAGAGAGAGAGAGAGAGAGGGAGAGAGCAGAGAGAGAGAGAGAGAGAGAGAGAAATTATCCAACAGCAAGGGAATTTTGACAGAATCCTGCAAACAATAAGGAGTTTCTCTTAGACGAAATTACATATTGAAATCCATCCAAAAATTTTTATTTTGTGCATCTGGTGCTGGCATTTAAGCGGATCAGTTAAGCAAAATATCATACCTATAAAAATATATTCAAAGCTCACTGTTTTTATGATGGGAAATTTTAATAATTAATATCTGTGTGCTGTTGTTATCACTATGAAATTTATGTAAGAAGGCTCGAGGGAATTAATTTTATTTTATTCAAAGCTCATACCGTAAACGCATCCGTAAAAGGAGGACAGAACAGTTATACTGCACCAATAATCATTATTCCCTCGAGTAGAAACGGTTCTTTATTTATGTAGATTCTTTAAATACCACAAATTCCTTAAGTCTTTCAGAAAGTGCCAATGTTTGCTTGACATTCATGTTAATGAACCGAGATCGCACAAACATAACAGCAAGTGTCTTCCGATGACAAGAATTTCACAAACTAACTTGGATCTGACCAGTTCACTGCTAATTGTTGCAAACAAATGATGAAAGGTATTGTTGTTCCCCATCCAATTTCTTAAGAACTTAGATAATGGGAACAGGGTAGATTTTGTTGTCTTTGTCCAGTCATACCCTTATAGCTCTTGTAATAAGGGCCTGTCCACACTAGCGGGCATGGCGTCGGGCACTTCCACCTGTTTATATTCTCTCTCGGTTCTGAAGCAGTGTTACCAGACGATCGCCTTGTTCTGGCTCCATACTCGGCCAGTCAGTTTAGTGAAGGGGGTTATGGGAACAACGTTTGCCTGTCGGGCAGTGCTCGTGTGGGACGGGCTTTAAGGTTCAGCAGCAGTGGCTTCAGTAAACAAAGTCGTTTTCACAAAAATATATCATCATTGAAGATGTGTTGAACTCGTGAAGCACCAAATTACAAATGGGACAAATAAAAACAAAAAAAAAACAAGTAAAAAATGCACTGAAGTTTCTTCTGCGCAATCGAGTTGTCCGTACACTGTATAAAGCAACATAAAACCATCAGCTATGTAGGGAAAATAAATTCTCACTCATAACAGATGTTAGCACTTATGTTTCAGTTTCACAAGTTTTTAGCGCTAGCGATAAGGTTTTTTTGATAATTAAAAATTTATTTACAGATGCACTTTTGGATACTTTACAAAACTAAAGAAGTTTGGATGGTAAGCAAATTCCTCTAGCAAGCATCATAGGTTTTGCGAGTGATAATTGTTCAACTATGCTAGGTAATAACAATGGCTTCCAAGTTAATCTCAAGGAGAGATGTGCCACATGTATTTGTGTTAAGTTGTGTTTGTCACTCATTTGCACTCTGTCCTATCTTATTAGCCATGCAAGTGTTCAACCTCCCATCTTGACTCGAATCTTTTCTGAAAGATGTGTGTTGTTATTTTGCTCGTAGTAGCAAAGGACATCACCAGTTCTAGCTCGTTCAAGAAGTTGTTGACTTTCCAAGGATTCAATAGGATGGTGAAGCTATCATAGACAAGGCGGCTTTCAAGAGGAAAGGGTGATATCTAAGATTCTTGAGCATGGGAAGCTATACTTTTTTTCTTCCAAGGGGAGGCTAGAACTGACAAAATTGATGGAGGCTGGGAATATATGCCAAGGTAAAGGAATTGCAAGGAACCAGGCACGTTACATTTTCTAAATTATGTAATTAGCAAAGTTGAAAAGATGAGCATTGAGTTCCAGTCACAGTATTTTAAGTGAATACTCTATTTTCTACCATTTCTAATGAGTACAGGAGGCATCCTTGGCTTGTTTATTGAGGACAACATTTTTCAGTCACAGAAGTTGGCTGATATGGATCCTTCAGGCAGAAAATTTGTACATAGATCTAAAGGATGTCTCTCTTGGAGGAAGCTGAGAAGGCCTCCTGTCAACTCAACCAATTGGAGATCAAGAACTGAGATTTCGAAGAGACTCAGAAGTACGTGGTGGGATTGTGCATCCAACAAATTTAAGCCCATCCAAATTAAGAAAGGTTTACTTTTTAACAAAATTCTGTGCTGTCCATGTTACGGGTCATGGAGCCAAAAGAAGCCCTTAATATTCAAAGAAGCTTAAAGTCTATTGCATAGCTTGCAGGTAATTTTCCAACTATCATAAAAAAAACCTAGAATAAGGCGATTTTCTTCAACTGGAAACCATCAAACTCCCTCATTAAAGATGTCAAAGGGTGACAATGTTATCATAGCCAAAAAGAGAAGGAATTGGAAGCAAAAACGAAGCAATGTACCAGATGCAGAAGTGGAAGAAGAAAATGTTGAAGAGTAAGATGATGAGATGTTCTTTTTTTCCTTCAGTAATTCTCCGAGTAGTAAGTCTCCTTTTAAGTTGTTACAATGATTCTGAATAAAGGTGAACATCATCTATACAATTTTTTTTATTAATAAAGGATTGTGAAATAGCTATGCTATTTAGCTTCTTTTTTTGGGGGGGGGGGGGGAGATAATTATTCGTACAAACATTTCTCGTAACGTGAATATGAACTGATATCACCGTTTCGTAAGGTTATCTTCCATAAGGCCGACGACAGCCCTGAAAGTAATGTTCACCTCTCTCTCCTCTCTCTTCCTCTCTCCTCTCCTCTCTCTACTCCTCTCTCTCTCAAATCTCTCTTCTCTCTCTCCTCTCTCTCTCTCTTTGTATGGTTTGCAGGTAATCAGGTTTGAGGATTTCATCGACAGTTTTTCTATCTATTCAAACTCGTTCTAATGCAATCATCCTTTCACTGTTTACTCGTCACCCACCTTTGAAAGGAAAGAAACCTCTGATGTTGTCAGAATTTCTACATTTTTAGTTTTCTGTAAAAGAAAACTATTAGCATCGCTTAGCCTGTTCGTCCGCAACTTGTTTGTTCCGCCCTAGGATCTTAAAAACTACTGAGGGCAGAGGGCTGCAAATTAATATGTTGATCCATCCACCTCCAATATTTAAACATACCAAATTGCAGCCCACCCTCTTGACTCAGTATTCCTTGTTTGATTTGAGGTTAAGTTAGCCCTTGGCTTAAAGTTTCATGGACTCACACAGCATTATACAGAGACCACCGAAAGACAGAACTATTTTCGGTTGTCTTGATTATATACGCTGTACAGAAAACTCGACTGCGCGGATGAAATTTGGGATCATTTTCAATTGTTTTCAATTTTTTATTTCTAGTCTAGAGAGGAGCATGAAAATGGGAAACTTCAACTTTCAATATTGAAGCAGCTGCAGAGTTCGTTTCCTTTTTTCTTTTTCTACAGGAGACGGGGCGGAAGGGGGTGGGGGAGAAGGGTAGTAGTTTTCCCCGTTATTATTTTCACTGTTATTCAGGTATACAAAAGATAAAATCAATGTGCGGTGGGTTTATGGCTTTCCACCGTCCCGTTTTACATCTGGAAACTTATGTGAAATTTTTCGTGTTAGAGAGAGAGAGAGAGAGAGAGAGAGAGAGAGAGAGAGAGAGAGAGAGAGAGAGAGAGATTTATATAAATAATTATTACCTGTTGTTTTCATATAGTTCCCTTCAAGAGAAAGAGAGAGAGAGAGAGAGAGAGAGAGAGAGAGAGAGAGAGAGAGAGAGAGAGAACTCAAAAATAATTGTTATGGTTTAGTTTCAATATCAGACTTCCCTCCCAGAATTTACCATTTCTGGTTTATTGCCTCGAAAAGGAGACGTGTCTGTGGTATCGATTCTGTCTTTACTCTTTTTCTAAGATTACAGTGTTAATCATTTTTAACTGAGAAAACAAGGATTTTTTTCTAGAAACCGGAATGTTTCAGAGAAGTCAAAAGCCAAACAGGAATTTAAACCTTGTCCTAAATTTTTGTATTATACGATACACTCAGATCTGGCAAATATAACCAACTAATGAACCCATGAGCTGAATCAGCTTAAAGTTATGCCTAGAGGTCAAAGGTCAAATGGTAATTTACCTTCAACTTTTGAACTTTGCTGGATAAAAGCTTTATATTAGTCAAGATTACTCCAACAATGGAGTCAATGAGCAGAATGAGGTCACGGTCATAATTAGAGGTCAAAGATCACATATATACAAAATTTAACCCTGGTTATCATACGAGACACGCTCGAATAAACCACTAACAGTGCTGCGACGAATGAGCTCTGCTTAAGACACACTTAACCAAACGAAATTTAATTTTTTATCACAGTTCTGAACTGTACGAGGCAGAGACTTCCTATTTGGCATGCCTATCATTCCAATGAAGCTGTGTGCACAGTCAAATGCAGGTCATACTCAGAGGTCAGAGGTCACACGGGAATTTTACCTAGACTGCAACTTTAGAATTATACTACAAAAAAACTTCAAAATTAGTAAACACAATCCCCCAATGATGCCAATGTGCAGAGCGAGGTCATAGCCAATGTTAAGGTCATGATTTAAAG
>NC_061108.1:22060211-22076320 GCF_015104395.2 Macrobrachium nipponense | reverse complement strand
TTGCATAAACTAAATCAAATATCACCGATACATAACATGAATGTCTTTGTCCGAGTGCGTATAGCAAAAATAAAATACAGTAATAAGATACAAGTAAGATAAACGTCTGGATCAATGTTGTGCCAAATTCCGTCTCCACATGAAAAATCCCATTATTTCCAATGAGATTTCAAAGGAAATACTTTCATTTCCCGAACTTATTCTCTCCTTCAAGACGATCAACCTTGTCATTTTTCAAAGATCTAGTTTATCATTCACATTATCCTTCCTATTACCATAGCATGGTGTTGTCTGAGTATTTAAATATAATAAGAACATTTGTCCAAGCAAAACGTGTGGCATAAAGCATCCGCTTTCAAAATTTCACAGTTAGGAAGAATTGCGGAATGAGGAGATTGCCTTTGAACATTTTTGGTTTCAAATCATCTTTAACTGATTACGGATGCAATTAATGACCTGATATCTTCAATTTTATCTAATGCACTTACAGACATCTCACTCAAGACAAAAGTATAACGAACAGAAAACTGACAATTCTTAACATTAAGTGACCTAGTCTTCTAAGAGTTCATTGCAATATCTTCCGTGTTGACGTTCCTTAGCGTAGGTTGAAAGATAAAAGCCATTTTTTATACGCTTAATAAAGACTACGAGAAAAATGTTGAAAGCTAAAATCTGTTATTTTATGCTTAATAAAAGTTCCTGCAAAAACTTAAGGCTAAAATTAGTTATCTTATGCTAATAAAAACTACTGAAAAGGCTGAAATCTAAAATCTGTTATTTTAATGCTTAATAAAGTTCCTGAAAAAAAATTTAAAACTAAAAGTAGTAATTTCATGTTTCATAAAAGCTACAGAAAAACTGAATGTATATTAACAGCAGCGTTTGTTTACCGCTGGTCCTGGTAAAACTGCTTACCGTGGGCCCCCTGGCAATTCTGTTTACAATGTTGGTGTTTTTTGGAAACAAAGCAATTTGTTCGAAAGCACCTTGAACTAAGAAAAGATTTCGGAAATTGCTCGTCATTTTGCACAACGGAAAGAAATCTGCCGGAAATCTTTGTGTTTGGACGATTCATTCGTCCCAATAACGTCTCGTCAAACCAGAGGTCTCACAATCATGTATTCCTAAGTATTTTGCTTCGTTAACCGGTAATGGGAAGAATGCAATTATACATGGAAATGTCCTTTGCCCAGATGACGTCACTTCCCACGTTCATTAATTCTTAAAAATTAAACACTGGTAGAAAAAAGTTTAACCACCACCAAACCACTTTTTTTTCCCCAAAGATATTTTCCCCCATTCCTCCTCTGTTTCCCTTTTTAACTTAAAATATATATTTTACCCAAAAAGAGCTTATAATATTAGTGCAGAATCTTTTACTGTGGGAGATATTTATATTTTGAACGCGCGCGCCACGAGAGAGAGAGAGAGAGAGAGAGAGAGAGAGAGAGAGAGAGAGAGAGAGAGAGAGCGCACAAGAGTGTATCGTGAGGGATTAAGGGAATCAAGAGATAAAATAGTTTTAATCTCTGAGGCAAACTAGCTCTCCGTAAAAAAAAAAAAAAAAAAAAAAATTTCAATTATTTCCTTGCCTAGTATGAGAGAGAGAGAGAGAGAGGAGAGAGAGAGAGAGAGAGAGAGTAGAGAGGATTAACAAAAATACACGACTCTTCTAGTTAAACAACGAATCCACCTTAGGAAAATACTATGTTGGTTAAAACTTTATATGTATCTATTACTTTTTTTTTGTCATAACAATACTGCATTCGTTTCTCACTCTAAACACTAAGTAATTAAACACGGCCGTTATCAGTATATCTCCAGTAATAACTAAACTTTGTATCTCTGCAACAAAACAACTGATGCTACAGCGACTTTACAATTAAGGAGGAAGCCACCGAGTACTAAGCTTCCATATAATTTATTCGCGTAATTGTAGTCACTGACATTATGCTGTGCTGGGTGCTCTGTCTATTGCATGCTATAATAGTAAACTATGTATGTAACTATTCATTTTCTGTTTCAGTTACCGTACAAACAAGGTCTGAAATATGAAAGGCTACTTGGTGGAAACAATATGGCAGATCTTTTAATCAAATGCATTACGAAAACTTGAATGGGGTCCCCACCAAAATCGAATAACTATAAGATACGCTTCAAATGATAATGGTATTCGAAAAAATGTGAACATGTGAGGGTAAATATGTGGTACAAGAAGAAAGCAAAAACAAAAATGATTTAACCATTAAAATTTGTATCTTTAGTGAACTAAACATGCAATTTTGAAATGGCATAAAAGACGTGAAATGAAAAAGTAAATCAAGATTTTCGAGAATAAATAGTCACACGTGACGTGAAAACGAAGAATGAAAGCATACAAGCGAAGGGTGAAGAGTCAATAATGGAAAATGAAAAGTGAAAATGTTTCAGAAACAAACTACGGAGTAAACAGCCGCGTGTTTCAAAACAACGAATAAAATGGAATCAAGGCATTAAAAGAACAGAGAGAAGAAGAAGGAAAAAGACGACCCCTTTGGAGGAGAAACGGATCCCTCGTGGCCGTGACGTCAACGGGCAACAACTACACTCGCGAGGACTCGATAGAATCGCAAGGGCGGCAGTCTAGGAGCAGCAGCACAGCATCCTGCGCAGATACAGGTCCTTCAGGCACAAGGACTCCACAGCCTGTCGAGTGTTCCACGACGGAGGATCAGGACGACAGCGAGAGAGAGGCCACATCCACCGACAACAGGGAAGAAGGCGAGGCCAGGGAACCGCCAGACCTCATGGCCTTGGAGGAGGCCGAGAGGCAGAAGCCTCCCAAAATGCTGACGGAGGCGCAGAAGGAGACCATCAAGAGGACCTGGAAGATCATCGAGACCAACGTCGCAAGAGTCGGTGTTGTCACGTTCATTGGGTGAGTAGGCCTCTCTCTCTCTCTCTCTCTCTCTCTCGCTCTCTCTCTCTCTCTCTCTCTCTCTCTCTCTCTCTCTTAATTAGCTTTCTGCAAGATTGATATCTACTCATGTGTTTGTTCTCTGATTTCAAAACTGTTCCCTAAAATCAACCAAGTTTTTCGAACTTGTCTAATTATAGAATTCTGTAATACTATAGATCACTTCTGCCTTGGAAACATAAAACATAAAACCAGTGAACAATAAGATTAACAAATGCTAAATGCAAAAAGTACTTACTTTTAGAACCTACATTCTTAATACATTCTTTCCATAAGGTGACAAACGTTATAACAACACAAAATACATCTATGCCAGCTACTATTAATATCAATTACTTCAATGTCGGGACGCTTTATGACCTATCAATATTCAGGCCATATATGTTTAACATATACCTAATTTCCATGAAAAACTAGGAAATAATTTAATACTGACATCTCTACAATTATAGCAGTAATATGCAATCATGACATTCTTTACTTCTCTAATAACATATTTGTCAAATGATTTCAACACCTCCCTCAGGTCAGCATATATTTCATTAAAATTTGTTAAGAAATTAAATGTTCATATAATTAAGGGATTAATTGCACATCTTTAACGACATATGGCACAATCAAATCACGAATCTAAACCCCAGTGAATAATATAACGAGCAATATAGTTATAAGAAGCTTTTAAAAAATCTTTACGTACGTGAGATTTACAAATAAATTGCACAACAATGAAAAAAGAAAAAATTTATAAAAAAAAAACCTAATGCACTGTCATCTAATATTGCAGTACTAACCTAGCAAGTAATTTCGAAAGATAAAACAGCTTTAACTCTGGCATAATTTTATAAACATACGAGACCAAAGAAAAATGGGAAAATCATATTACTTTGTGGTGATAACCTAGTCCTAACCACCCTTCAATAAATAGGATAAGATGGCTCATGTTTGCTTTAAGATGAACTGGTTCAGTTTGTGTAGTAAGAAGCTTACAGTTCGTTTGAATGATGTTATTTTAAAAATGTCTTGTTTTAATTACAGATAAAAAAGATGTTCGTAATTCACTGGATTTTCTAACGGCTTTCTGACATACTCTTATATTGCTTGTCCTTCTGCTGTAAGGTTACCTGAGGATTTTGTTGGAATGAACAAAATCCTGAAAGTTTTTGTATCGTGAGAAACAATTTGACTATCGGTCTCGAGGTAATCTTAGTACCTATGAAGGATGATACTCTTTTTGGATTATTACGATACACTTCATTGTTGTTTGTCCGACTTTTACAGCTAATTTTTATAGCTTAATTCAGATAACAAAAATACTGAAAATGACAGGACATTACTGTCTAATCCATCCCCAAAATTGTTAGGTCGCTAAGATGAATAGTGACACTATCGATGCCCTTCGAGTTAAAGTTCATCCCCAATATGGAGGGGGTGGAGAGGGGTGGGAAGGGAGTGACATGTAAAAATAGCCTACAACGACATGAAAAGTAACACTCCCAATACCCTTCAAATCTAAGTTCAGCCACAAGAGGGGGTGAAAAGGGGTGGGAAGGGGTGACGTGTAAAAATAATAAAAATCGACAGGGGAAAAATAAAAAAAAAATGTCAAATTATGTATATAAGTGTCTAATCCATAGTTTTTGAGATCGTTAGGATGAACAGACACCGCCGATGCCCTTTAAGACCAATTTCAGCCCTGATAGGACGGGGGGTGGGGGGGGGGGGGTGGTGAGAAGGGATAAAAAATGAAATGTCATAATGATGCTCAGATGAACAGACACACTCCCGGTGCCCTTCAAGTCCAAGTTCAGTCCCAATAGAAATAGGGGTAAGCAAGTGAATCATAAAGTGTCAAAAATGTGGGCTGGGCAAAGTAACTGAAGCAACAATCTTAACAGGAGAGAGAGAGAGAGAGAGAGAGAGAGGAGAGAGAGAGAGAGAAGATAGAGAGTTTTCCCGGGCAGTGCTGGGGTTGGTCAGTCTAGTACAAATATAAATATGTGGGAAAACAAGAGTACCTAATATCCCAAAATGATTCATACACACACAAGCAAACATATGCATGCACACACGTGTTATGTGTGTGTGTATATGTATGTATATATATATATATATATATATATATATATATATAAATATATATATATATATATATATATATATATATATATATATATAAATATATATATATATATATATATATATATATATATATATATATATATATATATATATATACATATATATATATATATATATATATATATATATATATATATATATATATATATATATATATATATATATATATATATAAGTTTTAATATATACACGTTTATAAATGCATTGGAAAAACAAAGACTGCCTTCTTATTCCAAAATGAAAAGTATAACAAAATATGTAATAAAGAATAGTATTTTAAAAGAAAAGAAATACGATGGCCTACCCTTTTACTAAAAAGTAAGACTGCAAGGGATGCAGGACCTACGTGGTGGTAGTATTTTTACAACCCCAACCACAGGGGAATAGTTTTTATCACCGGTGCATCTTATATCCTGCTTAAGATGCATGACGATTTATTTCTGGGAAGGGATTTCATTTTCGTATATTTCACATAAATCAACTCATCGTTTCGTTTCCTAAGCAAGAGTCTGTGGGTTTCACAAATGAAACTGACAAAGATACAACATCGTTGCTCCTATCCCACACTCAATTAGACTGATCCAAGAAAGAGAGTAGAGGTCAGATTCCACATATATAGCTCAGCGACTTCAGATATTAGATTGAGCAGTTGCGACCTGAATGAAGCATAAACAAACTGAATTACCTTTTCATGTTTCTATGAGCCACTAAGTCACCAAAGAGAAAAATGCTATCTTTTTTTTTCTTTTTTTTAAGATTTTCGTTTTCCCAGGCTATATGTCTCCGGAAGTAGGCTATTCTTTGCTCTTACTTTAGATGAATGTTTGTCAGCTAACCTGTACCACAAAATCTTGAGAAAACAAAATAGATGACTAAATACGACGGTTTTCCAGTTCATATATTCCATGAATATGATTAGAAATCGTAGTAGCAATAGTCACAGAAGAAATGGTAATAATACCAGCAGCAAACTGAATCTTGTACTTAACATTTTTACTAATATCATTGTACCCAAGTATCAGTCACTGTCACTGACAATAATAATTCTAACTTTTCTTCCGGCCTTCTCTAATAACCGTAATCTGCTTGTCGCTTGACATCCAGAGGATTTGTAATCATGCACTTGTCAATGTGTGTAATTAAAAAAATAATAAAAAAAAAAAGATGATAATCCCAAGACCACTCTTCTGCTTTTCAAAGCAGGCTCTCGAAAACACCGTTCTTGAAAACTGAAAGATTCGTTTGCAAAATAGCATTCTGCCAATCATTTCCCGTTACAATATTTTATTTTATCGTTAAGGTTAATAGTAGAGGGCATTGAACAATATTTTCGAGGCAAACTACAGGTTCAAAAAAGGGGACGAATAATTTGGATTTTGCTGATAAGTGATATTAGCGTGATCTCTCACTTGGACACAGGATCTGAAAAAGTCTTTCTTGTTGCGATGGAACACTAATGACGTTTAACCAAATAGTACGTCTCTTCAAATATTCGATATAACAGTAATCAACAACTATTTATTATTACTATCAAGCATTGTGAAATGAATAAGCACTATTTTTAAGGAAGTCTATTTTCTGACTGAAATCGAAGCGAATGGGAAGTGAGGGTGAAAAATTAGGTTCATAAATCGAGATGATGATTTGGAAACAGGAAAAGCGCTACGGCCTTATAACCAAGCTTATGCGCCCCCCCCCCCCCCACCCCCCCCCCCCAAAAAAAAAAAAAAAAAAAAAAAAAAAAAACTATTTCGATATAAACGGAAAATTTAACCCCTAAAGCGAATAGTCGGACCAGCCCCAATTACCCCGATTTTCAATTTCAACTGCAGGTGCTACCATGGGTCAAACGAAAAGCGATAAACTCACAATCTTCTGTAAAAGATAAGTCTATAAAACAGATTGTTGAAATGGCGCTGTCCAGTTTGTGCAGTTCGATCAATCAATCTCACAAAGAATATATTCTGTTGCAAACCTTGTTAAACCCATTCGCAGGTCGTAAACGGATCATTGAAATGAAATAATGAAGCAACAACGATGTTCGCAGTGTTGCCAAGCTTTATCTTTATGACTGATATTAATCCATAATAAATCAAAGAATTTCTTCAACAATCATATAGTTTTCTGTTAAACACAACCGACAGTTAAATCAGAGATTTTATACACTGATATTACAGAGTGACTAATGACCTTCAAATGACCTCCACGTCGGTACCTAACCTCCAACCGCGAATTAT
Source organism: Macrobrachium nipponense (assembly GCF_015104395.2). Taxonomy (NCBI): domain Eukaryota; kingdom Metazoa; phylum Arthropoda; class Malacostraca; order Decapoda; family Palaemonidae; genus Macrobrachium; species Macrobrachium nipponense. The sequence goes on along the minus strand of NC_061108.1, from coordinate 22,068,985 downwards.
GAGCCTCCTTAATTAGATCAAACCAATCCGCTGTGAAAGTCACTTACCTTGAATGAACGCAAATCACAGGCCAAACAGCTCGAATTAATCCTCCTTCTTATGTATAAGCTTCAATCAACACGAAGCGTGGGTAAATTAGCTTCATTCAGGTTGAAATCTGCTCCGCGCATTGCTAAAATTGGTATTATACTCTAATTTAAGGCGAATGTCGATCTCCAAATGTCAATACACAAGGTTAGACGATTCTACGACGATGCAAAGATTAGAAATTTCAAAATTGTTCGAAGACTTCGATTAATGAAAAGTTAAATATCATTTTATCAAACAACTTCGACCTAAGAGGAGAGAAGAGAGAGAGAGAGAGAGCGAGAGAGAGCGAGAGAGAGAGAGAGAGAGAGAGGAGAGAGAGAGAGAGAGAGAGCTTTTATGCACACTAATACATTTAGAAATATCCAAAGGTCGTCTGAATTCCTCAAAACTTTCCCCAACTTTATCAGACTTTCCAGAAAAAAAGTGCATACACGTGTAATGGAGTTAAATCAAAATAACATGTTTTTCCTCCGATACTGAAATTTTTAAACTGAATGACATTCAACAAAAAACTCTCTCTCTCTCTCTCTCTCTCTCTCTCGGCTCTCTCTCTCTCTCTCTCTCTCTCTCTACTTGGAGCAAAATCGATAACAGAAAATTTTCTGAAAAATTTATTTATTTTTGTGGGAATGGTATGGGTAAAAAATCGTGTAGGTATAAGCAGAGGAAAGGACATGAAAAAAATTAGTACAATAAACACAAAAATAAAATGAAGCTAATGACAACGAAATTTTCATGATACCAAAATGTAACATAAAATGACGTCCACATCAAGATCAGTTCGTCTGACAAATGAAACTTATAATTAGCTTCATTTGTCTAAGAGGACTCATTATTGACGCCTAATTTATCGAATGATTAAATAGCAAAAGTTGACGATGTAACAGACCTTCATTAAACAGCAATAGAGGCTTTAAGTTTTTTCTTCATTATATATATTATTTCTCCAGACAATACACAACAATACAAACATGTTAACACTGTAAGTAGTTAATTAGTACAAAAAATCAAATCAGTGATCTTATATTGGAGAATACATTTTACTCTAATATTACATAATAAATTTTACAAAATCTATTCCAATCCATAGCAGCTGATTATCAATCCCAATTCAGTTTTGGGATTCTCACACTTATAAACAGAAGTCAGGTGACTGTCCACGTTAAGGGATTTACTACGCGGGTTTTTTTTTGTGTGTGTGGAAAATTGAAGTACGATACCTCTTAAAACTTTCTTGGGTATAGAAATTATTCCTACTCATGTGTGTGCAAAATTCCAAGATTTATGAAAAAGACAGGGAAAAAATAAATTAGTAAACATATGTCAAATTTTCACTATTTTTTTAATTGTATAACCTTCAACATTTTTTATTGCAATTATTTAGACTTCTAAATGGTAGAGAAACTATCAATCAATAATTATATGGTGACAGAATGCTCAAAAACAAGACAAAAATCAAAAACTAGTCCAAAAAATCGTTAAAACTACATTTATTCGCTATATGATACATTTTGACATTTTTTTCAAAAACAAATATTAAAACATAAGATAGCAAAAACTGCATATGAAACAAATATTAAACATAAAGTAGAAAAATACTGCATATGGAAAACCAAATATACAAAAATATACAATAGAAAAACTGCATATGAAAACAAATTATTAAGACATAAATAGAAAAAACTGCATATGAAAAAAATATTAAAACATAAAATAGAAAAAACTTCATATGAAAACAAATATTAAAACATAAAACAGAAAAAAAAAAAAAAAACTGCACATGAAAACAAATACTACAAGCGAATAGAAAAAAACTGCATACGAAAACAAATATTAAAACATAAACAAACAGAAAAAAACTGCGTATGAACGTCTAAAAAGAAATGACTACCAGTCCTGAATAGGCGAAACTTGTTTTTGACCCCTGGCCATTCAAGCTCCAGAATGCTCTTAGCAGCGTCCTGCATGTCCCGTCTTTGGTTCTTGATCTTCGCCTCCTTTTTGGTAGGAGACTCCATTCGTCTATTTAGTCTTTTTTAGACGTTTGGCTACTGCAGTTGTCATCTGAATCCCAAAGTATTCAAGTAGGGAGGAAGCCAAATAACCAGTGTTCTATATCTTGCAGCAACAGTTGCAAGTGCCGAGGTCCACCATTCTCTTACTTGCCCTTCGGTGCCTTGGACATAAATTCCAATTCTGTGGTGCAATCACTTATTGCTATTTTGAGTTAGTCCTTTTAAACATTTTTTTCACCAGGTTATTTGTGGTCAACCGATCATGTATTTGTTTTAGAAACGGTAATTCAATTCCTCACAAGTTGAAATAAACTTTCATCTGTTAGTGTGATAGTGGGCACTTCATCATGAATTGTGCACGGGCCTTATCATAAAAAGCACAACGAGTTTTTCCCTTCAGCACAAAGGTGATGCTGGGGGTCATCTATCGTCTGTGGACGAGAAATGATGAAAGGACGATTGTATTGCTTTCTCATCTCTTCAGCAGTTGTCCCTATCTTCCTTTCCATTGACTCTGAGAAATAGTATTTCAAAGTGATTGATGACGACATCAGTCAGTTTGTCACACCCTCCCATTGACAGCTTTCTCTTTTGGTGGGGCGGCACTGTTCCTTCAGGTTCTCCTTCTAAAACGAATTTTCTTTTACCTTCTCGTACAATGTGACCAAAGCGTTTCGCAACATGATTCACGCACTTTAACTTTTCAGGCATCCGTTTGCATATGGCCAGCGCCAATATTCATCCCCTGAGAGCTGCGTACGATGAGCTGTCACCGTCAGATGTCATATTACACATCTCAGTTTGTAATCTTTGGATCGTCCCCCACATTTCAACAGTGGGTTTAATCTCCATCCCGCCAGATGGCCCTTCGCAATTTTGTTCACAATCTGTGTCCAACTCAGTATGTGAAATTTTGCCCTTTTCCATCATATACCGTTGTTGTTGTTCTTGTTCTTGTTCTTGCTGGTTTTTTATACACTGTTCACAAATTTTGCTCATTACGTGATAGTCTATTACGTGACCTGTTTCTGCTTCAGTAACAGCACCTAATCCAAAATTGCCTCTGTGTCCCGACGGTGCCATGTCCCATCAAAACACAGCAACATCTACCCACCCATCATCACTTTCTTCGTTGCTTTGACGTATTACTTCATGAATTTTTTTATTGTTTTATGAGCATTAACCTTTGCATATTCAATAATGCATCTTGCATATCTAAGGAAAGTTACAAAACTAAAATTTCTGATCCCTAAAAAGGACACAAGTTTCTCCACAGCTAAATAGTCCTTCCCTAAACACTTGCACCTCTACACAAACATCATGATTTGAGGATGAACATCTTTCTTCTTCATTTCTCGGGATTTTAAATATTTTTTCTCATTATATACAACTAAGTTACACTGTTAACATGTAACTTCCACAAACATATGGAATACCGTTATAACAAAAACTATCAGTTTGAGCCCCAAATCATTCAGCAGGAAAATAACAATAAAACCAAGAATGAGTAGTTGAATAAATGAAAAATACCAAACATCAAATGAGGTTATAACGCCTTTTTGAAACAGCATAACACCAAGTAACATATTAACAAACGTATATTAAATGATAGTTGGTGGATACCATTATCCAATTTGTACTGAGGTCTCATCACATGTAAATAAAAGATCTAAGTTTATACAGACCAGGAAATAAAATTAAAACTTTTGTCTTGACTGAGAACAATGCAAGATGTCTCTATCAAATTTCTTTCAATAAAACCTGTGCCTCTTAAAAACAAATCTTTGAACCAAGCAGTCAATCGGTAAATTATACCTCGCGTGATGCACTGTAGGCATTTTAGCCTTTCACTTCACCTCCATTCCCACTTCCTTGCCTCAACCTCGCTGTCCAACCTCTCTCACCATCACTTCTTGTGGGACGTGCGGTTTTCTCCCAGTTCCACTTTTAGACATCTGAACTGGTCTCCCTCATTTTTTGGATCTCTTTATCTTGCTGTCTAGCCTTTCAAACTCCCTCCACGTATTTTAAAAATTTACTTAAATTTGTTCTATTTACTAATTAATTCATTTTTTTCTAATAATTAACCTCTTTCTTTTTGTACTTCCTATGACCTTCTATTACCAATTTCAAATGAACACCATATTCTTTGGAAGTTTGAATTTCAAGTCTGTAGCGTCTGTGGGATGGTTCTATATGAATAATGTTTATCTTCACTTTAATAATAATAACGTAAGCCAACCGCCTCAAAATACTCGGATCAATCTTTTCACCAATAATAACCGTCATACAGCACCATCGTTGTGTATAACTTCCTTTCAACCTTTTTGTAATATACCGCACAAACCTTTCACCTGAAAAGCCTCAACCGTCAGCATCAACATCCTTCTCCACTTCAATGGAGAGTTGCCTCAAAATTCCCGTCACTGGAACTTTTGCCACAACTCGACGGAAACCTGCTTGCATTGATCAATTTTCGTATTTATGGACTGATTTCCTTTCAAACCTGTGAGTGACATAATAGTAGAACTATCTGTCAGAAAAACCAATACAGTAGTAAGCATGATCCTTACATGAGATATGCGATCATGTAATATTTACACAAATGTGAGTGACAGAGAAATTCTAAAAAAGAAATATCTTCTGTAAAACCAAAATTGTTTCTCTATGGCAACAATACAGAAGAATCAAAGCCTTTTATTCTTTCTGCTAATACGCCTTGAATATTACATCAAATATTAGTTAAACAAAACGTGATCCGACCTCCAGCTTAGTCGTACGCGTTCAAGATTTCCTTCACGCATAAGTTGTTAGCAAGATATTCCTAACTTTAATGTAAATTAAAACGTTCTAAAATTTACAGACAAATGGAGCCCTGTTTCACCAGGAAAATGAAAATAAATACGGCTATATCTTATTACAAATCCTGTTTCTGTACAGTTTAACATGCACATTAAGCTTATTTTTTTACAATTTCGTTATAATAAATAAATCACAAACAGCCTATCCTCAAATTCCCGTATCTTTAACTCAACGCGAAACACCTTTTCCAGATCCTTTTATGCTCTTCCATAGACTTTTCCTACCTACCAACAACAACAACAACAAAAACATAGTAGTTTATAGACTTACTCCCCGAGTAAGCGAAAATAATGACCGACTGAGAGACAAATGAACTACCTCCTTGAAATACCTAACAAACACTCACTAGAGTACACTAAAGGTGCGTTTAGATTGGAGAGTTTTTTCCGCGAGTTGCTCTCAGACAGCTGCTCTATGGAATGTAAACAGGCTGTAGAGTACTCTCCGAGATTTTCTCTCTACTCTCGCGAGTGTTTCTCTTCTCTCGCGCACGCTACAGTCTAAACAATCTAGACAGCACGCTCGTAGAGCTAGGTTGTAGCTCTCCACTCTATTCAGTGAATATTCAGATCTGTGAAAGTTTTCGTTACTCTCGCGAGAGAACATGAGTAGCAAAAAGTGGAATAAAGACCAAACAATTGCATTCCAAATTCAGCAATACGAGAAATTTCCTGAACTGTGGAAATGTGGACTTTGCCTGAGTACAGAAACAAAAGAGCTGAAAAATTAGTAAAATTAAAGAAATAGCTGAGAACTAGGGAATTAGCTGAAAAAGAAATTACAAGGAAATGGCACAATATTCGGAGTCAAATGTGCGCTGAAAAAAGAAAATTGAAGAAGAAAAAAAGTGATATCCGAGGAATACCTGACGTCGAAAGAGTCGAGAGGAGAGAAATAGAATGGAAATTAATGTGTTTTTGAGGATGTTGTCCTACGATAGTCATCAGGGTAGTGAAACTCACTTTTGGAAGGTGTCGTGATCACCACTCTTAGCAGAGACCTGGAAATTAAAATGGTGCTTTCATATAGGTAGGTTTACGATAATAATATCTATCTAGACAAAGATTCTTACCAATTAATCGATCTTGTTGCTTCCATCCACCCAAATATATATATATATATATATATATATATATATATATATAGATATATGTGTATACATATGATACATATATATACATTATATATATATAGATATATATATATATATATATATAGATTAATATATGTATACATATGTATACATATATATACATATGATATATATATATATATATATATATATATATGATATATATATATATATGTATACATATGTATACATATATACATATATATATATATATATATATATATATATATATATATATATATATATATATATATATATATATATATATATGATATTAGATATATATGATATATATATATACTACTATATATATATATATATATATATATATATATATATATATATATATATATATATATATATATAAATAAATTTTATTACGTCCTACTGCATAGGATTTTGGTTCTACACAAAAAAACCAATTCATCTTCCATATCATGGGTAACACTGTAAATTATGTTCTCTCAACCCTCGCTAGTTGTCGACTGGCACTGGCTCCAGTGTAAACAGATGCGCGAGAAATCTTACCCGACTCTCGGACACTTTCTCTCGCGACACTCCCTCACAGCTCTTGGAGAGAAAAACTTGCTGGTAGTGTAAACACGCTGTAGAGTAAGTCGCGCGAGAGTAGCCGTCTCTCGGGAGAGTTTAATCTCCAATCTAAACCCACCTTAATGACGTCGAAACCTGACTCGTACCAAAGGAAATGAAGTTTCCTACTATTTCCCGGCAAAAGGATATGGAACAGAGAATACTTGAGAGAGAGAGAGAGAGAGTGGATTGGAAAACTGCCACTCAGTATCAAAACGCAGTATAAAACCGTTGCTTTTATAGAATTCTGAAGGTATTGAAATCAAAACTAAACGTCTGCTATACATAAGGTTATGTATCAAAGATAGTAAATTTTGTTTCAATGGGGAATTTTTTGTACAAAAGTTTGGCATGGCCATGGGTATCCCTTATCTCCTGTCCTTAGCAATATTTACATGGAATTTTTTGAGACCAAAACTCTTACCAAGAATTTTGCCCCAAAAAGTTATTTGGTTTAGATACGTGGATGATATCTTCTGTATTTGGCCAGTTCACGAAAACAAAACCTCCAGGGAATTCCTTAATAATCTCAATAATTTAGTCCCTTCTATAAAATTTACTGTAGAGGAAGAAAGAAATTGTAATTTGAATTTTCTTGATGTACCTGTCCATAGAAATGATAGAAATTTCACCTTTTCAGTCTTTCGAAAATCAACTAATATTGCCTCTTTTGTTCATTACTACTCCAATCACCATCAAAATGTTAAATTCTCTGTTTTTTCTGGATGTTCCTAAGGGCTTTACGTGTCTGTAGCCCGCAGTTTATTGACGCTGAAATTAAAACTATTTATGATATTGCATTGAAACTTAAATACCCAAGGACTTTTGTAGATGTGGCATGGAAAAGAGCTAGAAAAACATTTTATTCAACTAATTATTATTAATAGGTGTTAGTTTTTCCAGACCTCTGAGTCTCAACTAATGACAAACTTGAAATTTAGTAACATAACATTCTAAAATTACCTTATGATGAAAGGTTTTTTAGATATTCCTAGAATTTTAAAGCTTTTCAACATAAATGTTGTTTTCAGTAATATTAATGTCAAGAGTTTAGTAATAAAAATTCTCCTAAAGATCTTCCATGCTGCATATATGAAATTCCTTGCAAAAACTGTGATAAATCTATTACGGACAGACCGGCAAATCTCTTTCACAGCGTCTTAAGCAACATCATATTTCTGTGAGAACTGGGCAAATAATCGAATGCATTATTTGTACATATGAGAGATTTAGGACATCCTATAAAAACTGGAGTCAAGCAAGAGCCTTAGTCCCATGTAATGACACAGTTAAAAGGAATATCATTGAATCTTGTTTTATCAAGTCAAAATAATAGAAATGTTCTAAATTTAAGTCTTGGTTTATTTCTTTTAAACTTGATGCTTTCATAATGAAAAAAGTTGTAGATAAATATAAGCAACAAAATTAATATATTCAGTTTTTACATGTTTTTTGGACTGTAAAGATACTTTGTAATTTCGGTTAGGGTTAGAATCTGTTTAAGTTTGTGACCGTGTGATATCCGATAATCCTGCATTATCCCTTTTAATTTTTACCCTTTTGATAATTAACCATCTGGTATTCCTGATCTTGTTTGTACCTGAGGCCTTCCTCTCAATTGTACTTTAGTAGCTCCTTGACGATGTCTGAATAAAGACGAAAGCGCTTGGATTTCCTGACTATCAATTTCCCGTGGTATTCGCTTATTTATGAAGTCACGTGCATCTACTGTGATTTTTTGTTTAAGCATATATATATATATATATATATATATATATATCTCATATATATTATATATATATATATATATATATATAGATATATATAGATATATATACTATATATCTTATATATAGTAGATATATATATATATATTATAGTATATATATATATATATATATATATATATATATATATATATATATATATATATATATATATATATATATATATATATATATATATATATATATATATAATATATATATTATATATATATATAATATATATATATAGTATATAATATTATATGTGTGTGTGGGGGGGGGGGGTGTTCCAGAATTAACATACACTGGACTTCAGAG
>NC_061108.1:22047711-22055211 GCF_015104395.2 Macrobrachium nipponense | reverse complement strand
TTTCGTCCAGCTACCTGAGGAACCCATACACATTTCTGTAACAGGTTAGGCTTCATATTCACAACATGTTCCCGCTATTATCAAGTCCAATGTATGCAACTATATAGGCACTAATGATCATTGCGCCTCTGAGATGTCAATCAGTATATTCCTAATACCACCTTTGGAAAAAAAAAAAAGTCTGGCAGAAATCTAGAAGCCAACTTGTCAGGTACTTATATTTCAGATGCTAAAGCAGATCCTAATCCCAAGAAGTTAAATGAAATGCAGATGGCTAATTTAATCAAGTATGTAACTAGAAAGGTAATTTCATTGGGGACAAACGCCAGCCATGGCGTGATTATTCATGTAGATGAGCTTACCATCACAAACAGACCAAATTCAACACATGAAGACGAAATTATTCACAAGAAAATTACTCCCTTTTTGTTAAGTCTCGCCGTGCTGCTGATAGAACTTACCATACAGCTCAGAGAAATTTCAATAATCCTTTGAAGAGGAAATCGAAGAATTACTCAGCGTTATCTCTAGTGGACCAACCTGGCATAATTTATCTTTGGGTTAGACTCATTTACCATCCCACTACTATTAACAGATGATGGCAGATTGATTACTGGCCCAAGGGAAAAGGCTAAACTGCTTCATCAAGCCTTTGAAGATAAGCAATCGTCTGAGGCTCTCCCTCCCCGATACTTGTCATCCTGAACTTAATCTTAAAAAAATTTTCCGTTTTGCTCAAAGGATGATAAGAAAATTCTTGATAATTTTGATAGCCGAGTGGAAAAGATCCTGATAGTTTTCTTCCTTCGTTTCTTAAAAAAAAGTTTCTGGTGTGTTGTTTACCAGATTAGTATATCCTGTAAATCTTTTTAAGTTAACCGTAGTATCTTCGCAGAATGCAACACAAACTTTCATAATTATAATGCCTGTTCCAAAGAATGGCATATCTGCAGACTGCAGTAACTACAGGCCAGTTTCAATTCTCCCTGTACTCTCCAAAGTTGTAGGAAAATTATTGTTAAGCCGCTATGTAAGTTTGGGGAATCTAACGGATTGCCAGTTGATAGTAAATATGCATATAGGCTGCAGTTGGGTAGTACGTGAGATGCTCATTTAGAGTTGGCATGCCATTTGCAGGTGAACCTTGATAAGGGTTTTGAGTGCCGAGTAACTCAAATAGATTTCAGCTGCTTTCAATTTACTAAATCACAAAGTCATTATTTAAAAACTCAGGATCTAGGCACGGGTGGATATGTTTTAGGATTACTTCAAGATTTCCTTACAGGCAGTAAACAGCGAGTTGCTGTTCATGAAATCCTTAGGGAACCAAAACCTATTGTGTCTGGAGTTCCACATGGTAGTGTTCGTAATCCACTGTTTTATATTATATTATATTATATTATATTATAAATATATATATATATATATATATATATATATATATATATATATATATATTAATATATTATGTATATATATATATATATATATATATATATATATATATATATATATATATATATTATATATATATATATATATATATATATATATATATATATATATATATATATATATGTATATATAGATATATATATATATATATATATATATATATATATATATGTATATATATATATAGATATATATATATATATATATATAGTATATATATATATATGTATATATATATATATATATATATATATAATATCTATATATATATATATATATATATATATATATGTATATAGTATATATATATATATAGTATATATAATATATATCTATATATATATATATATATATATATATATATATATATATATATATATATATATATATATATATATATTTATATATATATATATATATATATATATATATGTATCTGATATATATATATATATATATATATATATATATATATATATATATATATATATATATATATATATATATATATATATATATATATATATATATATATATATATATATATATATATAATGTGTGTGACATGGCTGTTGTCTGGAAAACAAGATCGTTCAGTTAGCGATGATGCATGCACTTGTGGCTATACTCAATTGTCCACTTATGAGAAACGATGCTTCCCTCAGCCTCAACCAGGTCACGGAACGGATCAGTGACTGGTGTAGTTGGAAGGGTGTGAGGCCGAGCTCCACTAAAACACAAACACTATTGATTAGCAGATCTCGTACATATTTCCTACGCCATCCTCCCCTTCAGGTGGATGGGACTGTTGAATGAGTCTGAAGATTTAAATATTCTAGATGAAACATTTTGATTCATATCTTAATTTTGAGAAACATCTCATGAAAGCGTCAGCAATGAAACCTGTTTTATTTTAGTACTTCCTTAACTAGAATGCTGTTCTACAGAGTGGATTTCTGCTTCTGCTTGATAGTGTGGTTTGTGGTGGTTAGATTTCCGTTTCCTAATATTATTATGATGACTTAGACCATCCACAGATGGTCTCATGTTTGTCAATTTTTTTTAAGCTGTATTTCATAGAGATTTTCCACCTTCACAAAACTGATCCCTCGTCCTCTTTTCTTGCCGAGAGCACCAGATTTGCTGAACAGCAGCATCAGTATGCAGTAAATGTGCATCGCTGTTGAACTCCTCTATTCCTGAGGTCCTTTACTTCTTATCCCGTTGGACTGTGGGAGTCTCCCTGAGGATGTCGTGAACCTGGCGCTTCAGAAGTTCAAGCCCAAATGAAATATGTTTCCCACATAACTAATCTCCTCTTCTTGTATTTTCATTTATCCTCTCTTACTTCTTGCAAATGAACACCATAATCTTTGAAAGTTTGAATTTCAAGTCAATGGATTCGGTGGATTGTTCCATATACATCGGGTTCATCATCTGAGTATTTTAATATAATAATAATAATAATAATAATAATAATAATAATAAGAATAATAATAATAATATTATCATTATTAATAATAATATTGATCTTAATTATTATTCTTATTATTATTATTATTATTATTTTATTATTATTATTATTATTATTATTATTATTATTATTATTATTTATTATAATATTGACGCCACTTTACTCCAACAGCGTATCCAATGTCTGTCCTGATTAGTTTTATAACTTCCTTCTTTAATAATTTGTTATCTTTTAATATCTGATATCTTTATTTTCTTTTACCATTCTTTGAGTTAATATCTTCTACATATTCATAGTACTGTCTTTGACTTGATTAACCACAAAGCCATCCATACATGCAATTTGTGACTAGTGTCGCATGTTTTACCTTGAACCATAAGCAGATTTCTTAAATCGACTGAAAAAAATCTTTTATATATTATGAAAAACAAGACCTATTTTTTTATGGCGTTCCACAAAGTTGTATCTGGGGCATCATATATTTTTAATTTGTACTCCAGATTCTTGGTCTAGAGCCAGGCCGGCCAGACTTTTGGTATTAACCTCCCTTCATTTCTATCCGTGGCCATGAACTTCGCTAGTACTTTCTTAAACATATTACATATTATTTCACATTTCCCTTCCGTTTTATTTGGGGGGTGAGGGGGTGGGGAGAGGGAGAGTGGACATTAATTAAATAAGTATGAACGGAAAGAAACTCATCTATTGCATTTACATATATGTGTGTGCTTTCTTTTCAGTAGAAATAAAAAATAATAGGACTAGAAATGCCGCAGAAAACCACAGTGCTTCTGAAAATCATTCAGATTTTTTTTTATTTTTGGCGATAAACAACGGGTCCATCAATATGCTACTTTATATACATTGGTTAATATTAAATACACTGCATCGCTAACAAATGCAGAGAATTTCCTGGTCTACGTATTTCTCCGATAAAATAATTATTCTAAAAACAAATGCTATTTTATTCAAGCAAAACAAGAGGTCATCGCACGTTGTATTCAGTTACGCTAATTGACGATGAATAATAACCCTGAATACATGGGAAAAAAGTAATGGTAAACTTATATCTTGTGAATACCAAAGAAACAGAGCAGTTTCCTAAAATAATTCTGTGAAAGAGAGAGAGAGAGAGAGAGAGAGAGAGAGAGAGAGAGAGAGAGAGAGAGAGAGAGAGAGGAATTATCCAACAGCAAGGGAATTTTGACAGAATCCTGCAAACGATAAGGAGAGTTTTCTCTTTAGACGAAATTACATATCGAAATCCATCAAAAAATATATATTTTGTGCATCTGGTGCTGGCGTTTAAGCGGATCAGTTAAGCAAAATATCATACCTACATAAATATATTCAAAGCTCACTGTTTTTATGATGGGAAATTTTAATAATTAATATCTGTGAGCTGTTGATATCACTATGGAATTTATGTATGAAAAGCTCGAGGGTATTAATTTATCCAAAGCTCATACCGTAAACGCATCCGTAAAAGGAGGACATAACAGTTATGCTGTACCAATAATCATTATTCCCTCGAGTAGAAACGGTTCTTTATTTATGTAGATTCTTTAAATACCACAAATTCCTTGAGTCTTTCATAAAGTGCCAAGGTTTGCTTGACATTCATGTTAATGAACTGAGATCGCACAACATACAGGAAGTGTCTTCCGAAGACAAGAATTTCACAAACTAACTTGGATCTGACCAGTTTCACTGCTAATTGTTGCAAACAAATGATGGAAAGTATTGTGTTCCCCATCTTATTTTTTCTTAAAAACTTAGATAATGGGAACAGGGTAGATTTTTGTTGTCTTTGTCCAATCCTACCCTTATAGCTCTTGTAATAAGGGCCTGTCCACACTAGCTGGGCATGCCGTCGGGCACTTCCACCTGTTTATATTCTCTCTCGTTCTGAAGCAGTGTTACCAGACGATCGCCTCGTTCTGGCTCCATACTCGGCCAGTCAGTTTAGTGAAGCGGGTTATGGGAACAACGTTTGCCGGTGACTTCAGTAAACAAAGTCGTTTTCACAAAAAGATATTCACATTTCACAAATGGGACAAATAAAACAAGTAAAAAATGCGCCGAAGTTTCTTCTGCGCAATCGAGTTTTCTGTACACTGTATAACGCTACATAAAACCATCAGCTATGTAAGGAAAATAAATTCTCACTCATAACAGATGAGAGTAATTATTTTTCAGTTTCACAAGTTCTAGCGCTAGTGATAAGGTTTTTGATAATGAAAAATTTAGAGTTACATATGCACTTTTGGATACTTTACAAAACTGTAAAAGATGTTTTTGGATGGTAAGCAAATTCCATTAGGAAGCATCATAGGTTTTGATAATTGTTCATCTATGCTAGGTAATAACAATGGCTTCCAAGTTAATCTCAGGAGAGATGTGCCACATGTATTTGTGTTAAGTTGTGTTTGTCACTCATTTGCACTCTGTCCTATCTATTAGCCATGCAAGTGTTCAACTCCCATCTTGACTCGAATCTTTTCTGAAAGATGTGTGTTGTTATTTTGCTCGTAGTAGCAAGGACAACACCAGTTCTAGCTGTTCAAGAAGTTGTTGACTTTCCAAGGATCAATAGGATGGTGAAGCTATCATAGACAAGGCGGCTTTCAAGAGGAAAGGGTGATATCTAAGATTCTTGAGCATGGGAAGCTATACTTTTGTTCTTCAAGGGGAGCTAGAACTGACATTATTGATGGAGCTGGGAATATATGCAAGGTAAAGGAATTGCAAGGAACCAGGCACGTTACATTTTCTAAATTATGTAATTAGCAAAGTTGAAAAGATGAGCATTGAGTTCCAGTTCACAGTATTTTAAGTGAATACTCTATTTTCTACCATTTCTAATGAGTACAGAGGCATCCTTGGCTTGTTTATTGAGGACAACATTTTTCAGTCACAGAAGTTGGCTGATATGGATCCTTCAGGCAGAAAAATTGTACATAGATCTAAAGGATGTCTCTCTTGGAGGAAGCTGAGAAGGCCTCCTGTCAACTCAACCAATTGGAGATCAAGAACTGAGATTTCGAAGAGACTCAGAAGTACTTGGTGGGATTGTGCATCCAATTAAGCCCATCCAAATTAAGAAAAGGTTTACTTTTAACAAAATTCTGTGCTGGTTCCATGTTACGGGTCATGGAGCCAAAAGAAGCCCTTAATATTCAAAGAAGCTTAAAGTCTATTGCATAGCTTGCAGGTAATTTTAATTTCCAACTATCATAAAAAAAAACCTAGAATAAGGCGATTTTCTTCAACTGGAAACCATCAACTCCCCCTCATTAAAGATGTCAAAGGTGACAATGTTATCATAGCCAAAAAGAGAAGGAATTGGAAGCAAAACGAAGCAATGTACCACAGATGGAGAAGTGGAAGAAGAAAATGTTGAAGAGTAAGATGATGAGATGTTCTTTTTTTCCTTCAGTAATTCTCCGAGTAGTAAGTCTCCTTTTAAGTTGTTACAATGATTCTGAATAAAGGTGAACATCATCTATACAATTTATTCAATAAAGGATTGTGAAAATAGCTATGCTATTTAGCTTCTTTTTTTTTTGGGGGGGGGGGGGGGGGGGGGGGGAAGATAATTATTCGTACAAACATTTCTCTGTAACGTGAATATGAACTGATAATTCACCGTTTCGTAAGGTTTATCTTCCATAAGGCCGACGACAGCCCTGAAAGTAATGTCACCTCTCTCTCTCTCTCTCTCTCTCTCTCTCTCTATCTATCTTTGTATGTTTGCAGGTAATCAGGGTTTGAGGATTTCATCGACAGTTTTCTATCTATTCAAACTCGTTCTAATGCAATCATCCTTTCACTGTTACTCGTCACCCACCTTTGAAAGGAAAGAAACCTCGATGTTGTCAGAATTTTCTACATTTTTAGTTTTCTGTAAAAGAAAACTATTAGCATCGCTTAGCCTGTTCGTCCGCAACTTGTTTGTCCGCCCTAGGATCTAAAAACTACTGAGGGCAGAGGGCTGCAAATTAATATGTTGATCATCCACCTCCAATATTTAAAACGTACCAAATGCAGCCCTCTAGACTCATTATTCCTTTGATTTGAGGTTAAAGTTAGCCCTTGGCTTAAAGTTTCATGGACTCATACAGCATTATACGAGACCACGAAAGACAGATCTGTTTCGGTTGTTTGATTATACGCTGTACAGAAAACTCGACTGCGCGGAGAAATTTGGGATCATTTTCACTTGTTTTCAATTTTTTATTTTCTAGTCTAGAGAGGAGCATGAAAATGGGAAACTTCAACTTTCAATTATTGAAGCAGCTGCAGAGGTTCGTTTCCTTTTTTCTTTTTTCTACAGGAGACGGGGCGGAAAGGGGGGTGGGGGAGAAGGGTAGTAGTTTCCTTTTGTTATTATTTTCACTGTTATTCAGGTATACAAAAGATAAAATCAATGTGCGGTGGGTTTATGCTCTCCACCGTCCGTTTTACATCTGGAAAAACTTATGTGAGAAAATTTTTCGTTGTTAGAGAGAGCGAGAGAGAGAGAGAGAGAGATTTATATAAAATAATGATTACCTGTTGTTTTCATATAG
>NC_061108.1:22037711-22042711 GCF_015104395.2 Macrobrachium nipponense | reverse complement strand
ACAAAATATACTGCAAATGCGACAAGTATCATAAGTTATAGTGCAATGCGCGGAATACAAAATCATGTATGTGATGCAGCTGAAAGCGAAGCTCAAAAATAATGGAAAACGTCCTACGTAAAGGAACTAAAGCAACTACAGAAGCCCCTCATGCCCTCATTTCGAAAGCACCTGTAGGATGCAGTGAAGCAGCAGCAGGGAAACTTCCAAAACCAAAGACTATTCAAAGGACAATAAGAGCTACTATAAGCTTTGAAAATAATTCTCTGTCACCACTTCCACAATGCCGCGGTGAATTGACTTTCACAGACGAGTATACAAAATCATGCAGAGGTGAAAACCTTCTATTATTTGATTCTGGGCCTCCTGAGGAACGGAGAGTCATCTTTGCTACTCAGCGAAACGCAAATATTCTTGCGAATTGTGACCATTGGTATGGGGACGGTACATTTCAAACAGTTCCACTGTTATTTTACCAACTCTATACATTTCATGGATTCCAGAAAGATGTTGCTATTCCACTCATTTGTGCTTTATTACCCGATAAATCGGAATCAACTTACAGTATACTACTAGAGAAGATTAGAGCATACATCATTTTCGGTTCCATCCTCTATAAAAATTAACTTTGAACCTGCTATGATGAAGGCACATCGAAAAAAAATTCCAAGTGCATCTTTGAAAGGATGTTTCTCTCATTTCTGTCAGTGTATCCTTCGTGTTATACAAACAAATGGACTGAAACGAAGATATGAAATGGATGCGAATTTCGCCTTAAATGTACTATTGTGTGACAATGACGTGTTTTCACCAGAATTACAAAATGTTGTAAATCATTTCAAAGATACATGGATAGGCCGCCCTGATAGAAGAAATCGCCGTAGACCGCCAAGATACGAACTCATGATGAGGAATATTTATGAAGGCGCTTTGGACATTCTGAAGAAAGACCAAAACTTCAACGATGTAAAAATCTAACTATATCTGGCGGGTAATTCATGTCAACCACAGAGAAAGAAAAATCGCTGTTCTTCTGAACGGTTAAAAGGTTGTTGATAAAATTATTCATTCCTATAACGAGTTTTTATCATTATTTGAGCGCAGTAGCCCATAAACTTGGTTTTTTATTTTAATAAATAAATATTTTTACACTTTTATTGTACTCTCAGTAATTATTTTTTATTTTAATAAGCATTTTCACACTTTTATTGTACTTATATTCTTAATAACACTTTTATTAAAAAAAATATCTTACTCTTTTATTGTACTTTTAATTTATTTTAATAAGAATTACAAAACTATTTCTAACTTTTGTTTCTTGATATAATAATAGAAGGTTTACTTGGGTTTCGGTGAAATGTGTATTCGATCAATTGTGTATGTCGGTAAATTGTTGTCGGTAAATTGTTGTCGGTGAATTGTTGTTGTTGAATTCGCCGGCTCCCTCATGCTAGGGTAGATAATTGAGACAAACTTCACTCAACAAGATAAAGTTTGCTAATACCTCTGTCTCTTTTGTGCCCCGATTTATTCTTGACTAGGAGTTAGAGACCTACAAATAAAGATAAAATATTAAACCATAACGGAAGACAAACAGACAGAGCAGAGGGTCGGAAGACTTACCTTCCTGCACATCTGTGCACGATGGTCTCCTAATCTCCTAATTAGTAGGCACGACGAATCCCCTGCAGCAAGTATAAGTCTCCATAGGAACAAAGGAAAGGCCGACACTAACAGGCAAAACGGGAGAGAAATGACGGAACCAACTTGTAAACAGGAGAATAATGAATGCTACAGGAATATGACTTTGATACCTGCCAGACCTAATCCAAGCCAAAAGAAAACCTTTGAAGACAACATTGTTCAACACCGCTACACAACTGACAAAACGACTTCCATCAGATAATTAATTTACCGATTTTTTCACACGTTCCGAACCAATCACTGGCCGCTTCATTCGTCGCTTTCTATCTTTTAATTAATCTTTACCAGCGCAAAATTCCAAATAATAATTCTGTAAACGGAGCATTCAACTTTCTGCTCATCATCACGTATTTAAACAAAAATTCACATCCAAATGACGTTACGCTCAGCCATTAAATTTAGCTGCTTTCAAATACCAGCGTGATTAATAACCAAAAGACACAACTGAATAAAAACCTAGAACAATATCACAAATTCGATCCGTTAAGCTAAGGTATGGTATGCAAAGATCTAATAACCAACAAATATAGATAAGGGTATCCAGAAGGAATTCAAACACTGCAATGGGAGCCTTACCTAACTACGGACAGGCTATTCAAGTAATCTTGAAGGGAATTTCGATAAAAAAAAACGAAACTTGGAGGAAATGATAATTACAGTTCATTACATTATCTTCCAGCGAGTGCCGTCATGGAATAAGACGCTGCATAGTGCACATACACATTGCATAGCTGATCAATTCGTCCTGTTTTTCTCCTCACCCAAGGCAGACGCCTGTTCCCGCAAGTGAACCAACAGCAAATCACTCAAGAGCAAAATTCCATATACCCAAAAACGACCACGCAGTGATGACTCGTGCTTTCGCAACTTCTCCAAACCAAGGACATTACTAATCAGCAGTATAACACTGGAACGACATCCAGAATGTTGAAATAATGAAGATTGTTTGGTGTTTACCATTTTTACATCTAATCCATATCCCCAATTTATTGCCATTCTTTCTATCTTGCGACCACTGCCCCTCTATGATAACTGCCTATGGAGAGCAAAATGAAAAGTACAAAATTACCACAACCTTAAACAAATATGACAAACCATAACTTTGATTCAAGTGCGCACGGTTATACAGCCCAACATTTGCTTCCATAAAAGGAGGAGAAATATGTACCAATAAACTTTTCATTTGTAACTGCATTACTGGAACGGGTAACATACACAGCATTTACACTAGCAATCGTCCACCCACAGGCAGACCTCTCCTCTCCCACCAATGACCTGATTCAATTGTGAAAGAGAAAAAAACAAAAATGGTCGTGGCTAATGAACGTAAATACCATCCCTTGACCCATTTTGCCGTCACTTATAACTGTGTATATATATATAATATATATATATATATATATATATATATATATATATATATATATATACTATATATATATATATATATATATATATATATATATATATATATATATAACGTATATATAATAGGCTGCTCTTTCCAATGGGACTGATTCCGTTTTGGCGACCGATGGGCTGTTTAATTTAGTTTTAAGAACTTTAGGCTGTCAAGCCAAGCACCGGGGCACTTTCGGGTATTATTCAGAGGTAAAGACGGCGGTAAAAAGGCGAAGAAAGTGAGTTGCAGTGGTTGGACGAAAAGATAAAGAAATTCAGATATAAAGGAGATGAATTGCAAGGATCTACATATAGAACCGAGAGAAAACACCACAATTCCACTAATTATAATAATTAGAGAAGTTGGACAGCAAGATTGAAGAAAGTCATCAAGAATGGAAGTAAAGGCTAAAAGGTGAGCGCATCTAGTCCCCGAAGGAACGCTACAGACATCCCTTAGTAATGCCTACAGTGCACCACGAGATGCACAACGCCTCTATGGGGACAGGATGAGTGTTAAACATGAGCAAGTTTTCGAACTGGTGCTCACTTACTACAGAACAAGATTCTTCTAGTTATAAAGTGAAGCCGAATTAAATCTTTTACAATATAACAAAAAATGTTCCTTTTGTCTAATCTCGAAAGTTAGCTGCATTTCCCGTCATCATTAACTCAAGTAAAAAATGCGTCGAGGTTTCTTCAGCACAATCGAGTTTTCTGTACAGCGTATAAGGCTATATGAAATCCTCAGCCAACCGTGGTGGCCTGTGTTGTTGCGGTGTCGGACGCAAGATCGTGGCTAACTTTAACCGTATATAAAAAAATAAAAAAAAACACTAAGGCTAGCCGCTAGAGGACTACAATTTTGTATGTTTGATGATTGGAGGGTGGATGATCAATATATTAATTTGCAGCCCTCTAGCCTCATCAGTTCTTAAGATCTGAGGGCGGACAGTAAAAATGCGGACGGACAGACAAAGCCATCTTAATAGATTTCTTTTACAGAAAACCGAAAAGCAGTGATGAGAAGAGCAACGTCGACTTTCCAGATCAGACAAAGCGACGACCTACGCGTTGCTGGCGAAACTAAAGGGAACTTGACATTTTAATCATTTCTTTTTCATTCTTATTTCGCCTCCTCAATTCTCTGCCTTTTCTGCGATTTCTCAGACCCCTGAACTTCCCGCCTGAAGAGTAAATCTTTTTGCAACTTTTCTTCTGTTAATTAAAAATGATATTCATCAAACTGGGAGGTATTTCGTAAAATGATAAAGCATAGTTGATAACAGATATTGTAGAAATAAGACATGCCGCACTATCTGTCTCATATGAACTCGTGATACTTTTTTTTTTGATTTGCCCTCTTATTCCATGCCACTGTATATAGCAAAGAAAACTTCTCTGAAGTCATTTCACCACTATTTTGAAAACAAAGCGCTAAGCAAGATTACGCACAAGATTACAGTTCACAGAAAATTTTTCGACATAATAAAAAACATGGCAAGATTATAAGTATAACGCTGAGATCACCGGCTGAATTCCTGAAACAGAAGGACTACGAAGCGCAGTAAGCAATCGAGTCCAACATTTAGAAAAGAGATTACCAACTCTTCCTCCACATTTCAGCTACGACAGGATGACAGAGTTCGAGTTCCCATGTACATTTTATTTTTCCTTGGCCTCCTTGTGTATTGTATTTAAGCCTCCAGGTACATCTTAATTTACCTTTCACAACATTCAAAGGATTTCACGACTTCGTCCAAATATAGAATTTTTCTTCTTAATACTAGCTTTTACAAAGAACTTTTCTTAGTGATTTCGATCACTGCTTTGTCATGAAATTCTTTAATCCTTCCTTATTCATTAAATAAAACCAACGCGATCTAATCTATTTG
>NC_061108.1:22033579-22037211 GCF_015104395.2 Macrobrachium nipponense | reverse complement strand
GCAAAACAGGGGGTCATCGCACGTTGTATTCAGTTACGCTAATTGATGATGAATAATAACTCTGAATACATGGGAAAAAGTAATGGTAAACTTATATCTTGTGAATACCAAAGAAACAGAGCAGTTTCCTAAAATAATTGAGCGAGAGAGAGAGACGAGAGAGAGAGAGAGAGACGAGAGAGAGAGAGAGAGAGAGAGAGAGAGATCATCCAACAGCAGAGGAATTTTGACAAAATCCTGCAAACGATATGGAGGGTTTTCTCTTTAGACGAAATTACATATCGAAATCCATCAAAAAAAATAGATTTTGTGCATCTGGTGCTGGCGTTTAAGCGGATCAGTTATGTAAAATATCATACCTACAAAAATATATTCAAAGCTCACTGTTTTTATGATGGGAAATTTTAATAATTAATATCTGTGTGCTGTTGTTATCACTATGGAATTTATGTATGAAAGGCTCAGGGTATTAATCTTATCCAAAGCTCATACCGTAAACGCATCCGTGAAAGGAGGACATTACAGTTATACTGCACCAATAATCGTTCCCTCGAGTAGAAACGGTTCTTTATTTATGTTGATTCTTTAAATACCACAAATTCCTTAAGTCTTTCATAAAGTGCCAAGGTTTGCTTGACATTCATGTTAATGAACTGAGATCGCACAACATACAGCAAGTGTCTTCCGAAGACAAGAATTCCTCAAACTAACTTGGATCTGACCAGTTCACTGCAAATTGTTGCAAATAAATGATGAAAGGCATTGTTGTTCCCCATCTTATTTCTTAAGAACTTAGATAATGGGAACAAGGTAGATTTTTGTTGTCTTTGTCCAGTCCTACCCTTATAGCTCTTGTATAAGGCCTGTCCACACTAGCAGGCATGCCCGTCGGGCACTTCTACCTGTTTATATTCTCTCTCGTTGCTGAAGCAGTGTTACCAGACAATCCCCTCATTCTGGCTCCGTACTCGGCCAGTCAGTTTAGTGAATCGGGTTATGGGAAAAACGTTTCCCGGTGGCTTAAACAAAGTCGTTTTCACAAAAAGATATTCACATTTCAGAAGAGTTTAGCTCGTGAAGCACCAAATTACAAATGGGACAAATAAAAACAAGTAAAAAATGCGCCGAAGTTTCTTCTGCGCAATCGAGTTTTACGTACACTGTATAACGCTACATAAAACCATCAGCTATGTAAGGAAAATAAATTCTCACTCATAATAGATGAGAGCAATTATGTTTCAGTTTCACAAGTTCTAGCGCTAGTGATAAGGTTTTTGATAATGAAAAATTTAGAGTTACAGATGCACTTTTGGACACTTTACAAAACCGTAAAAGAGTTTTGGATGGTAAGCAAATTCCTTCAGGAAGCATCATAGGTTTTGCGAGTGATAATTGTTCAACTATGCTAGGTAATAACAATGGCTTCCAAGTTAATCTCAAGGAGAGATGTGCCACATATATGTGTTAAGTTGTGTTTGTCACTCATTTGCACTCTGTGCTAGCTATTAGCCATGCAAGTGTTTCAACTCCCATCTCGACTCGAATCTTTTCTGAAAGATGTGTGTTGTTATTTTGCTCGTAGTAGCAAAGGACAACACCAGTTCTAGCTCGTTCAAGAAGTTGTGATTTCAAGAATTCTAAGGGATGGTGAAGCTATCATAGACAAGGTGGCTTTCAAGAGGAAAGGGTGATATCTAAGATTCTTGAGCATGGGAAGCTATACTTTTGTTCTTCCAAGGGGAGGCTAGAACTGACAAAATTGATGGAGCTGGGAATATATGCAAGGTAAAGGAATTGCAAGGAACCAGACACGTTACATTTTCTAAATTATGTAATTAGCAAAGTTGAAAAGAAGAACATTGAGTTCCAGTCACAGTATTTTAAGTGAATACTCTATCATTTTCTACCATTTCTAATGAGTACAGAGGTATCCTTGGGCTTGTTTATTGAGGACAACATTTTTCAGTTACAGAAGTTGGCTGATATTGATCCTTCAGGCAGAAAAATGTACATAGATCTAAAGTATGTCTCTCTTGGAGGAAGCTGTGAAGGGCTCCTATCAATTGGAGATCAAGAACTGAGATTTCGAAGAGAGAACTCAGAAGTACTTGGTGGGATTGTGCATCCAAATTTAGGCCATCCAAATTAACTAAAGGTTTACTTTTTTAAGAAAAATTCTGTGCTGTCCATGTTACGGGTAATGAGCCAAAGAAACCTTAATATTTAAAGAAGCTTAAAGTCTATTGCATAGCTTGCAAGTAATTTTCCAACTATCATAAAAAACCTAAAATAAGGCGATTTTCTTCAACTGGAAGCCATCAAACTCCCTCATTAAAGATGTCAAAGGGTGACAATGTTATCATAGACAAAAAGAGAAGGAATTGGAAGCAAACGAAGCAACGTACCACAGATGGGAGAAGTGGAAGAAGAAAATGTTGAAGAGTAAGATAATTATGTTCTTTTTTTCCTTCAGTAATTCTCCGAGCAGTAAGTCTCCTACTAAGTGGTTACAATGATTCTGAATAAAGGTGAACTTTATCTATACAATTCTATTAATAAAGGATTGTGAAAAGAATACTATGGCTATTTTAGCTTTTTTTTCGGGGGAGGGGGAGGGGAAGGATAATTATTCATATAAACATTTCTCTCTGACCTGAATATGAACTGATAATTAACGGTTTCATAAAGTATCTTCGATAAGGTCGATGACAGCCCTGAAAGTAATGTTCACCCCCCCCCCCCCCCCACCCCTCTCTCCCTCTCTCTCTTTCTCTCTCTTTATGTTTGCAGGTAATCAGAGTTCGAGGATTTCATCGACAGTTTTCTATCTATTCAAACTCGTTCTAATGCAATCATCCTTTCACTGTTACTCGTCACCCACCTTTGAAAGGAAAGAGACCTCTGATGTTGTCAAAATTTCTACATTTTTAGTTTTCTGTAAAAGAAAACTATTGGCATCGCTTAGCCTGTTCGTCCGCAAACTTGTTTGTCCGCCCTCGGATCTTAAAAACTACTGAGGGTAGAGGGCTGCAAATTGATATGTTGATCATCCACCTCCAATATTTAAACGTACCAAATTGCAGCCCTCTAGACTCAGTATTCCTTTAATTTGAGGTTAAAGTTAGCCTTGGCTTAAAGTTTCATGGCCTCACACAGCATTATACCGAGACCACCGAAAGACAGATCTATTTTCGGTTGTCTTGATTATAGCTGTACAGAAAAACTCGACTACGCGGATGAAATTTGGGATAATTTTTTACTTGTTTTCAAGTTTTTTTTTTTCTAGTCGAGAGAGGAGCATGAAAATGGGAAACTTCAACTTTCAATTATGGAAGCGGCTGCAGAATTCGTTTTCTTTTTTCTTTCTATCTAACAGGAGAACGGGGTCGGGGCGGAAAGGGAAGGGGGGGTGGGGGTGGGGGGGGGGGTGGGGGGGTGGGGGGTGGGGTGGTGTGGGGGGTGGGGGGGGGTGCAGGGGTGGGGGGGGGGGGAAGGGGGGAAGGGTAGTAGTTGCGGTGGGTTTATGTGTGCTTTTCCACCGTCCGTTTTACATCTGGAAAACGAATGTGAAATTTTTCGTTGTTAGAGAGAGAGAGAGAGAGAGAGAGAGAGAGAGAGAGAGAGAGAGAGAG
>NC_061108.1:22016079-22028579 GCF_015104395.2 Macrobrachium nipponense | reverse complement strand
TGGCACTTCGTAAACATTGTTATATATATATATATATATATATATATATATATATATATAATATATATATATATATATATATATATATATATATATATCTCGAATGAAAACGGGCCAGTAAAACTGAACAATAAGGTTTTTATGTACGTTAAGGACATAAAAACCTTCCTTAAACAACTGAATGCATATTTCGTAGGGACGAATCCAACCAAAGTTCAGCGATAGTTTCCAATAACGATATCAACTATTTTTATTTCAAAGATACTGACTTTGTCGGTTATTGTGATTAAAAAACATCCTGGAGTTTTAGGTCTTCTATTCCAAATAAGTTACGTTCATGCAGCAAAGCCCTTGGGCGTAACACAGTCTATGAGGAAATGAGAGCGCTCATGTTCGTGAAATTCGAGTTTTCCTAAATTATGGGATTTTGGACGCACGAGCAAAACGCGGCAGAGGCAACGAAAAAGAAATCGTTCAAATACTCGTCCTGCTTTACGTATGACGTCACGAACGTCAAAAGCCATACAGATTAATTGTCACAGTCGACGGCTGCAGATGGAAATTGCATCGGTACGCTATAGACGTAGATTGTGAAAATAACAATCGTTTACTTTTTATGATTGTTGTTGTCGCTGTAGTCCTACTGTAACAAAGCTTCACATTTCCGTAAACGATTCATCTGCACAATCATCTTACCCACAGTTTGTGCATATTTTGTATTGACTCGCACCTTCCCTCCTGTATAAGAATGATAATGATAAAAACACTTCAAATTAGAAAAGGAACCTAACCATTTCAAAATCATTCTCGCAATATTACGGAGAGTAAGAACTGGATATATATTAAGGGAATATTGATGTGGTATTTCCTGTTTCCATTTCTTGTTGTAACAGTACTTCTAATATCGTTTGTTCCATGAGAGCAAAAGCCCTACAGGGTAAAACAGCAGCGTCTCCCACCCTCTCTCTTGGTGAATTTAAGTTATTCATAGTGTTTAAAAAATCTTTAGTTTTACCAACATCGCTCTCCACTCCCAAGTAATGTTTCAAAATGAAAAATAAATTGCCTCAACTTTTAAGAAAATGTAACGTTAATGCAGTATGTATTTTACGAAATGTAAAAATCACCTTGTAAGTATTACTAAAGCAATATACGTCCTCGTACCAATTTCTCTCGCAATGCATTCCAGCTGATTAACCCTTGAATAACAGTCGACGCATTTATAGTTCTTGTCAAGGTAGATCATTCAGACAAGCTTCATTCAACAAGATCTAGTTTGGTAATGCCTCTGCGTCTTTTATGTTTGTTTGTTTGTATGGTGCTTTACGTTGCATGGAACCATTGGTTATTCATCAACGGAACCATTGGCTTTACGTGACTTCCGAAGCACGTCGAGAGTGAACTTCTATCACCAGAAATACACATCTCTCGCTCCTCAATTGAACGGCCGAGAATGGAACCCGTGACCACCGAGGTGGGACGCTAATACCATACCAACCACGCCGCTGAAGTGCTCTGCGTCTTTTATGCCCTGATTTCTTCTGACTAGGAGTAAGACCTAAAAATAACGATAAAATAATAACCATAACAGAAGACAGACAGAGCAGAGGGTCGGAAGACTTACCTTCCTGCACATCTGTGCACGATGGTCTCCTAATCTCCTAATTACTAGGCACAACGAATCCCCAGCAGCAAGTATAGTCTCCATAGGAACAAAGGAATGGCTGACACTAACAGGTAAACGGGAGAGAAAATTACGGAACCAACTTGTAAACAGGAGAATAATGAATGCCACAGAATATGACTTTTGATACCTGCCAGACCTAACCCAAGGCCCAAGAAAGCCTTTGAAGACAACATTGTTCAACACCGCTACACAACTGACAAAACGACTTCCATCAAATAATTCATTTACCGATTTGTTCACACGTTCCAAACCAATCACTGGCCGCTTCATTCTCACTTTCTATCTTTTAATTAATCTTTTCCCAGCACAAAATTCCAAATAATAATTCTGTAAACAGGGCATTCAACTTTCTGCTCCTCATCATCACGTATTTAAACAAAAATTCACATCCAAATGACGTTACGCTCAGCCATTAAATTTAGCTGCTTTAAATACCAGCGTGATTAATAACCAAAAGACAAAACTGAATAAAAACCTAGAACAATATCACAAATTCGATCCGTTAAGCTAAGGTATGGTATGCAAAGATCTAATAACCAACACATATAGATAAGGGTATCCAGAAGGAATTCAACACACAGCAATGGGAGCCCCATCTAACTACGGACAGGATATTCAAGTAATCTTGAAGGGAATTTCGATAAAAGAGCAAAACTTGGAGGAAATGATAAATACAGTCTTCATTACATTATCTTATCCAGCGAGTGCCGTCATGGAAAAAGACACTGCTTAGTGTCGCATACACATTGCATTGCTGATCAATTCGTCCTGTTTTTCCCCTCACCCAAGGCAGACTACTATTCCCGTAAGTGAGCCAACAGCAAATCATATTCCCACGGCACACTTAAGAGCAAAATTCCATGTACCCAAAAACCACCATGCAGTGATGACTCGTGTTTCGCAACTTCTCCAAATCAAAGGACATTACTAATCAGCAGTATAACACTGGAACGACATCCAGAATGTTGAAATAATGAAGATTTTGTTTGGTGTTTACCATTTTTACATCTAATCCATATCCCCAATTTATTGCCATTTCTTTCTATCTTGCGACCACTGCCCCTCTATGATAACTACTTGTGGAGAGCAAAATGAAAAGTACAAAATTACCACAACTTTAAACAAATATGACAAACCATAACTTTGATTCAAGTGCGCACGGTTATACAGCCCAACATTTGCTTCCATAAAAGGAGGTGAAATATGTGCCAATAACTTTTCATGTGTAACTACATTAATGAACAACGGGGTTAACAGACACAGCATTGACACTAGCAATCGTCCACCCACGGGCAGACCTCTCCTCTCCCACCAATGACCCTGATTCAATTGTGAAGAGACAAAAAATGGTTGTGGCTAATGAACGTGAATACCATCCCTTGACCCATTTTACCGTCACTTATAACATATATAGATATATATATATATATATATATATATATATATATATATATATATATATATATATATATATATATATATATATATATATAATAGGCTGCTCTTTCCAATGGAACTGATTCTCTTTGTGCGACCAAAGGGCTGTTTAATTCAATTTAAAGAACTTTAGGCTGTCAAGCCAAGCACCGGGGCACTTTCGGGTATTCAGAGGTGAAGACGGCGTTAAATAGGTGAAGAAAGTGAGTTGCAGTGGTTGGACGAAAAGATAAAGGAATTCAGATATTAAAGGAGATGAAGTGCAAGGATCCACATATGGAACTGAGAGAAAACACCACAATTCCACTAAGTAATAATTAGAGAAGTTGGACAGCAAGATTGAAGAAAGTCATGAAGAATGGAAGTAAAGGCTAAAAGGTGAGCGCATCTAGTCGCCGAAGGAACGCTACAGACATCCCTTAGTAATGCCTACAGTGCACCACGAGATGCACAACGCCTCTATGGGGACAGGATGAGTGTTAAACATGAGCAAGTTTTCGAACTGGTGCTCACTTACTACAGAACAAGATTCTTCTAGTTATAAAGGGAAGCCGAATTAAATCTTTTACAATATAACAAAAAATGTTCCTTTTGTCTAATCTCGAAAGTTAGCTGCATTTCCCGTCATCATTAACTCAAGTAAAAAATGCGTCGAGGTTTCTTCAGCACAATCGAGTTTTCTGTATAGCGTATAAGGCTGTATGAAATCCTCAGCCGACCGTGGTGGCCTGTGTTGTTGCGGTGTCGGACGCAAGATCATTGTTAACTTTAACAGCAAATTAAAAAAAAAAAATACTAAGGCTAGCAGCTAGAGGACTACAATTTTGTATGTTTGATGATTGGAGGGTGGATGATCAATATATTAATTTGCAGCCCTCTAGCCTCATCAGTTCTTAAGATCTGAGGGCGGACAGTAAAAAATGCGGACGGACAGACAAATCCATCTCAATAGATTTCTTTTACAGAAAACCGAAAAGCAGTGATGAGAAGAGCAACGTCGACTTTCCAGATCAGACAAAGCGACGACCTACGCGTTGCTGGCGAAACTAAAGGGAACTTGACATTTTAATCATTTCTTTTTCATTCTTATTTCGCCTCCTCAATTCTCTGCCTTTTCTGCGATCTCTGAGACCTCTGAACTTCCCGCCTGAAGAATAAATCTTTTTGCAACTTTTCTTCTGTTAATTAAAAATGACATTCATCAAACTGGGAGATATTTCGTAAAATGATAAAGCATAGTTGATAACAGATATTGTAGAAATAAGACATGCCGCACTATCTGCTCTCATATGAACTCGTGATATTTTTTATTTTTGATTTGCCCTCTTATTTCATGCCACTGTATATAGCAAAGAAACTTCTCTGAAGTCATATCACCACTATTTTAAAAATAAAGCGCTAAGCAAGACTTACGAAAAAAAAACAAGCTTACAGTTCACAGAAAATTGTTCGACGCAATAAAAAACACGACAAGATTATAAGTATAACGCTGAGATCACCGGCTGAATTTCCTGAAACAGAACGACTACGAAGCGCAGTAAGCAATCGAGTCCAACATTTAGAAAAGAGATTACCAACTCTTCCTCCACATTTCAGCTATGACAGGATGACAGAGTTCGAGTTCCCATGTACATTTTATTTTTCCTTGGCCTCCTTGTGTATTGTATTTTAAGCCTCCAGGTACATCTTAATTTACCTTTCACAACATTCAAAGGATTTCACGACTTCGTCCAAATATAAAATTTTTCTTCTTAATACTAGCTTTTACAAAGGAACTTTTCTTGGTGATTTCGATCACTGCTTTGTCATGAAATATCTTTAATCCTTCCTTATTCATTAAATAAAACCAACGCGATCTAATCTATTGGCGGCTCATTTGAAAAATCATACCTTATGTCAGGTCATCACAACTAAATTGCGTCTTTTTTAAATTGTAGTGATACAAATCGTTTACTGGATGGACAAAGTTCTTACTAGCAAAATGACTCAAAACATAAGCAGCTAGGATTCTAAAAAAAAAAAAATAAATGGTTTCATAAGTCTAATAAACTACGCTGGAAGTTGTATCATCCATACTTACTGTTATTAAAAAAAATCCATTCAGCTACTAACGTTTTCCCAAAGTTCTTTTCTAAAGTTTTCTCTTTCTATTGACCTTCCACCTAGACTACATGTTAGAAAAGCAAGAGAAAGAGCAGGCAAAGGAAAAATGCTTTATGCACGCTTTTCTTGATTTTCTTTCTCAATTTTGTTTCCGACAGGCAGAGCATAAATACGAAATTGTTTGAAATACCGGTTCTCCTTATCTCCTCCGTGGACTGAGGGTCCCTCCCCCTCCATCCGACGTGGCTCGAGATAAAGGCTTTGTTTACTTTATATACCAGTTTTCTCCTCAAATATCATCCATTTTCAATTCTCAGATCCCAAACGAGAGAGAGAGAGAGAGAGAGAGTAGCGAGTATTCATTTCTCCTCGATGAGTTGAACCTTACCTGACTGGGGAATAATCACTCAAAAGCGATTCTTTTTAAAACAGACCACCCAGCTCATTAGAACTTTGGTTTAATAGTAGGTAGGCATTCTGTTTTATGGTCAACAATGCAGTGTCATGAAAATCCTAATTATATATATATGATAACAAATGTTGCTAAATAATGAACAGAATATCAAAACGAAGCCGAAGTTTGAGGAAACACAACTATCAACAGCATTCTTCTTATAAACAATGATCTCATTTCAGCCACTTTTCACGTCATCGGGAGGATCCAAGACATGAACGGTCTGCGTATATATAAAATTCAAAATATACAAACTAAAAAAACTAATTAGGCATCACAAGTCCCCAGAGGCTGAAGTAGTTTCCTAATGACTTTTTTTTATATATTTGAAGATGAATAATCAATCCTAAGATTTTAAAAAGAAAAATAATAGTGGTTTGAGCAGATACTGCGGTATTCTTTTCTGTTATGTCAGAAACGGTAAACGACACAATTGTTGGAATAGAATAGGATATTGAATTTTGTCCAAGGACCAAGCACTGGGACCTATGGGGTTATTCAGCGCTGAAGAAGAAAATGAGTTGAAAGGTCTGAAATGTTTAACAGGGAGGAAACCTCGCAGTTGCACTATGAAACAATTGTTCGGAGAGGGTGGATAGAAAGATGGAAGAAAGAGAATATGAATGGAGGTAATAGGAATGAAATGGGTACATAACTGTTGGATAAAACGTCTCCCATCTTCCTGTGGGTGGTGTCGCCAACCCCTCTCGCCAAGTCTCGTCTCGTCTCGTCTCATCTCTCTCTCTCTCTCTCTCTCACACACCCACATACACACACAAACGCATAAAAGAAAAAGGATGATCAAGCGGCCACAATTACATGAGAGATAATTCCCTCAATAATGAAGCATCCGCATTCACCAGATCGCTGATGGTTAATTAACGCGGCCTTTAATGTCCTCAGCAATTGGCCAGGGTGCTATTCAATGTTGATATGGAGCTATTTAATGACCAAATATTCTCATCCTCCTTCACAAATTGACGCAGGTAAGCGCAGTCTCTTGTACAGAACGTTTCCATTATTTCGGAAATATATAACAGAAGTTTGACAATTCCACATTCAAGTTATGAATGGCAACCGAGACTGACAAAACAATTGACACTTGAGGTTCGTATACCATCGGGGCTACTATAAATATGTACACACTGTACACTGCACACACACACACACACACACACGTGTGTATGCGTGCGTTACAGGCAGATAGCAAATCTAGTCATTCATGAAATGACTGGAAATTTTAGTATTTTCACGAAATTACTATTTCAACCAAGCATTTCAGAAGTGACTAAAATCTCTAGTCATTTTAAAAAGAATGAAATTTTGTTGGCCGCGTTTCACTAGAAGACTTAGGTTTTAGGCAAATAATGATATAAAAAATCTATTGTTTAAGATTAATAAAGATTTATTTCCTTCTCATAATTTTTTTGTTTTATAGATTGTCATACCATATCTGATCAATCTGAACTAATAAGCTAGCAGGCCTAATCATCTGTGGACGGGGCAATGATGAAATCAGTTATCAAAACATCTTATTGGTGGCAACTGGCAACTATGAAACCGGTAGCTGGTTAATTGTTCGTTGGGTGATTCTACGCTGGCATCATATTAGCAGTACAACGCTTCTGTTTACTGATTACCTGAGAAGTTATGTCTCCTCTTAATTAGCTGACTATCGGAGTTCACTTCTGTTTGCCCACAACAATCACTCCACGTCGTGCTACCCCTGAGCTACCAACACTGCTACCAGTCAGGTTCTTACCTTTCCAAGACCACAGTGAACCACCCACACTTACCCCATTGCAACAAAGGGTTGCGAAAATACACGAGGAAAGAAAACGGGTTCGAGACGGCTAGACTGAACAGGTGGAACGAATGCTCGAGAGATATCGCACTGATCTTCGAGCTGGTCAAGTTGGGAACAATGTCGCTGTTCCTGTGCCTATGGTGGATAGGGGTAGGTGGGGAAGCTACGAACATTTTTGGGGTAATTTTGAAGAAAAAAAAAAGTGACAATCATTGGCACAAAGTATGGGATCATCAGCATTAATACATCTGTCGTGACATGTATCACGAGGAGAAGCTTCTGACAGACAGCGACGTCGACAAAGAACGTACCATTTCTCTTCGCGAGGCTTGAAAAGTGCTTTGTCTGGAGGTCAAGGTTTTGTGAAGTGCAACTGCGCAGCTCTCAAGAACAAGTGCGCCAACCTGCCATGCAGGTGCTACGAAATTGGTGTTGCATGCAACAGCCGCTGTCTTAACAGTTTGTGCTGTAGAATAATTTATTTTAATATGAACGCCTGATGCCATGCAGTGTAGAAAGTGTACTGATTTCTACTGTTATATAACATTTAAATGTGTTAATATTAACAAATGTGAATATCTATATTAACATTAACATGTTACATTTTGAGTTCATAACTGAATGGAGTTGAAATTTTATTCGTATTTCACCATCAATGGTATGTTAAACATATTTTACTGCAAATAAAAGAATATTTTTGTATAATTGCAAATAAAATATGTTTTAATTTGTTCCCATCAAACATTTCATGATATGACTGATGCTAAATTGCAGTCATTACACGAAAAAACTAGTCATTTCCGCACCATCTGTGCCTAAGCACTTTCTGGAAGTGCCTGCATGAAATGGTCATTTCGTGAAATTACTAACATTTCTAGTCATTTCATGAAAATAAATAAATAAATAACTAAATATATATATATATATATATATATATATATATATATATATATATATATATATATATATATATATATATATATATATATATGTGAAGAATGTGTCATTTATGCACACACACGACTGTTTTTAGTTTTTCATACAAAAAATAAAAACCTATGGAGATGGCTTTATCTGTCTATTCGCACTTTTTGCTGTCCGCACTTTTCTTGTCTGCCCTCAGATCATAAAAACTACTAGGGCTACAGGGCTGCAAATTGGCATGTTGATCATCCGCCCTCTAATCATCATACATTCCAAAATTGCAGCCCTCTAACCATATTAGTTTTTATTTTATTCACGGTTAAAGTTAGCCATAATTGTCTGGCAAAGATATAGGACAGGCCACCACCTGGCTGTGGGTAAAGTTTCATGAGCGGCAGATTATGCAACATTATAGAGATATCACCGAAAAGATAGATCTATTTTTTGTGGCCTTGATTTTACACTGTACAGAAAACTCGATTGCTCCGTGATTATACACTTTAATGAAGACTCGATGCACCGAAGAAACTTCGGCAGACTTTTTACATGTTTTTATTAAAAAATACTAACCCACCCGTAACAATTAATAACCACCTCGCTATACCTCAGGAATAACTTACGCTCAATAGGAGTCATAACTGATGTATGACTCATCGTCAGGATTCGAACCATTGACTGGCTCAGCGAGAACGACAGACAGTGACAGTGACCACATGATTTTCTCCTCCTTTCTCTGCATCACCTTCCACTTCAAGGTGTAGTCGATGTTTCTGACAGGTCTCCTCCTCCACCTGGCTCCATCATCCACATCCTTCTCTCACAATTGTTTGTTTGTTTCCCAGATCTTCAACTTCATCCGTCCACCTTCTTAGCTTCTTCGGTCTTCCTCTCTTTCTCTCTCCCGCCCGACACCTCACTTCCATCTGCTTCACTCTCTTCCCTACATACTACTACATTGGTCTCTTCTTCTTCTTCATTCTCTTCTCTCCTCTTCTCACCGCATGACCATACCACTGCAGTCTTCTTTCCTGGATCTTCTTGATAATTCTACCACTTTAGTTGCTGCCCTTATTCTTTCACTCTTGATCGTTTTCATTTTCATTTACTCAAGGAGTAAGCCTGCAAACTACTTTGCTGTTGTTGTTGTTGTTGTTGATGAGGGGGGGAGGGGGATAGGAAAACCTAAAAAGGTCTGAAAAGGGCGTTTGGCATCGAGTTAAAGATAAAGAATTTTAGGATAGCATATTTATGATTCATTTATTAGAATGAAAATGTAAAACATAAATAATGAGCATGTTAAGCAGTACAGAAAACTTATTTCTAATAAAATATAGCGTATTTTTTTGTTTTTTTATTTAGAGGGTGAAACGATCAGCTATTTGGGCGCAGATAAGACCACGTTTTAATTCATTTGATATACTGAATTTTGAGGATATATTTCTGTTCACTGATTTTGTGTTGCCACTTATAACTGAGAATATAAAAAGTGTATCATTTGTTCTCTTTTTGTTTGATTCTTGTTCTTAGTATGAGTAGTAATACCACTTCACGTTACATTAAGAATACAATGTTAGCAACTTATGCGTTAAGGGAAAATCTTGCACGCATCCCGAGTAAGCTAGAGGTCAGATCACGCCTTGTTGTCACTCCACACATCCATAATAGCATTTTCTTCTCTACCTCATCCAACCTCTGCTCTTACAGTCGTTTTATCGGAAATGTTTCATCCCCATAAATAGTATATCAAAGCTGGTCTCACTATTGTATTTTTCAACCTTCCTTTAACCTTTATGCTGATTCTCCTGTCATACCAGACGCATGACATCTTTCTCCAATTTTTCTACTCAGCCCGCAGAGAGAGAGAGAGAGAGTGTACCAGAACTTCTCTTGAGCAGACAGTTGAGGAAATCTATTCCACAATCCATGACGGCATTATACCATCTTATTACGATTTTGAGTTAATAATCACTACGAATCGAAAACTGCCTAACGAAGTTTAACTCAGGTTTTGTGATTCTCTTGCAAGAGAAGTGGGTATTAGATTTCAGAATGAATGCAAGTCATCTCGTTCTTCCTTTATAGTTGAGGACAGACGTCTCCATCAGTGTTAACTTCTAATTGGAACTTCGATAATATAATTTTAAAACGTACTTTTAATGGAAATGCGTGTATTTAAATAGTATGTATGAGTACTACACAAGTACACAAATAACCCTAGTTTGATAGAATGTCCAAAGCCAGAACCGTTTGTTTTCCGTTTATAAAGTTTTTTTTTTTTTTTTTTTTTTTTTTTTTTTACAAAATATACAATCAAGTCCAGGCCATAAAAAAGGGTTTCACGGAACATCCACTTGGCTGAATCATAGATGATATGCACTAGAGAATAAAGTGTCATCTATTTACTATTTATCTACAAAACATTTCAAGCTCGTTGTCGCACAGGTTCTGAATATAATTTTATTATCAGCTGTATCTTCTTGATATCTTGACACGGCTTGTTTTAGACACTCCGGTAATTTTGGGCAACATAATGACGTACTAGAATTTATCAAGGCAATTTACTCCTGAACTTTATCAATTTCCTCAACGTTCGTTGTAGCTAACCCAACACCAAACCTTCGCTTGGCTTAATTAAGAGTTAGGAAAGAAGCCCCCCTCCCCCACCCCCGCGCCCTCTCTGTCTCAGACTTATGAATGGCAGAGTTACTATGATATGGCTTTTTATGTTTTGAATTACCCACAATAGCCATTTCCTATTCAGTACCTTCCTTAAAGGCGTTTGTATGTTTGCTTTTATTTATTACTATGATTATAAGATACTGCAGATGTGGGGCACTGACCGTCCTCTGTCAGCACGGTATGGTATGGCGCATTGTCTATTACCAAGATCGATGGCTCAGGAAGCGATGGTAAAAGTAGCGATGTCAGACATCGGAAGAACAATTGTTTGTATGGTATTTTTATGTTGCATGGAACCAGTGGTTATTCAGCAACGGGACCAACGGCTTTACGTGACTTCCGAACCACGTCGAGAGTGAACTTCTATCACCAGAAATACACATCTATAACATCTCAATGGAATGTCCGAGAATCGAACTCGCGGCCACCGAGGTATCAGGTCAAGACCATACCGATCACGCCACAGAGGCGCTTGGAAGAAAAATTGGCCATTCATCTCCCATGGCAGTCGCCACTGGTGTTTTTTGAGGCGAAACATAGAAACTATAAGTCTCAACAAATCCTTCCACAAAGGCTACTATCGTTATTTAATAAAAAGAATTTTAAAATCATTCAATCATGTTCCGGTGCATGTATGTTAAAGGGAACCCTTAAAGAGAGTATCACTTCTTATCTTCTTCAGAGAAATTCAGAGCCCACTGGCTACCTTCTCTGCAAATGCATTGCGGCATCCATGATGACAATAACGCAACATGTCTGCATAGCTGATACAGTTGGATGGACGTAGTATATTTGCAGCTATGGGTGACTTCACACGTCTGGGCATCGCGGACGACAAACTAAGCAGACCTGAAAACCAGTCAACTGCTGCGCCTCTAATTTCTGTCGGTCCACTCATCTGTATCTCTATACACTATAAATGAACCATCAGCTTATAACAATCTCTCAAAACAACGAAATACAGATATACTTTAATGAATAAACTCATCTGGATACGTAAAACATAAAAAGCCATATCGTACTACACTCTTCCATTCATAAGTTTGAGGGAGAGAGAGAGAGAGAGAGAGAGAGAGAGAGAGAGAGAAGACGAGAGAGAGAGAGCGAAGAGTTCTTTCCTAACTCTTCAACTAAGCCAAGGGCTTAGAAAATTGAAAAAGTTGAAGAGTAAATTGCCTTAATCATTAAATTCTAGTATGGCAGAATTATCGGAGGGTCTAAAACATGCTGTGCCAAATATCAAGAAGATACAGATGATAAATAAAAAGGTATTCAAGAAAACCTTTGCGACAACGGCCTTGAAATAGTTAGTAAATTACAAAAAAATAAATAATACCAAAATCAGTGAATAGCTTATCATTAGGTCACTAACTCGAGATCTATAAATACAGGAATTGTGAAACTGACGT
>NC_061108.1:22000211-22015579 GCF_015104395.2 Macrobrachium nipponense | reverse complement strand
TTTGAAGTGTATGTGAATAGACCTAGGAATGAAGAAATTTTAGTGTAGTCTGATCACAATCCACTGTCATTTATCCAGAAAATGAAAAATCATAATCAAATACTGACCAGGTGGTCTTTGTGTCTGCAACAGTATAACTTAAGAGTGCAGCACATTAGTGGCAAAAACAATGTAGTTGCTGATTATTTATCTCGTTGCGAATCGTTGGATTCAACACCGTGATAAAAAATCTTCTGGGGGGAGGTATATTATATATAGCTACTTTCAAAATGCATGTTTCCCCTCTTTGAAATGTCATGTAGATTGTGTAACATTTTTTCAGATTCCTAGATAGCTTAGAATAGGATGTTTTAAATGTGTGTTCAGATTTCGCATTAACGTCTTGTAAAAGAATATATATATAATGTAAAGAGAGAGATCTTTGTCTTTTCAAAGCTACAAATGTTTAACTTTTATGTCAACAGTGTGAGATTAGAGGGTCTGCGAGATCCGTTTGCTTCCCTACTCTGTCAGCGCGTTTGATAGCGAGCGAGCTCGAATTTTGCGTTGTCATCAAAACATGTCAATCTTAATTATCGTTTAACCTCCGTTTCAATCGGGTACGTATCTGTTGAGCAGACATGTCTCGTACGCGTATATCTTTGTCAAGTCCCACGTGGGTATTGCACATTTTGTATGTAAGTTTGCATCAGATCTCGAAGATTCGAGAAGCATTCGTGACAAGAACGTTTTGTATCATCTGCTCTGTCGTTTCCGTAAAGGAAGAGATTTCATTCGATCATAGAACCTCGAGGCAGTTAGATCTCCCTCTCTCTCTCTCTCTCTCTCTCTCCCTTGACATTGAGATTATATTAACGTAACGTAAATTGGTCACTCGTAACTTAGAATTTCGTATTTGATATTTCTTAGAGTTTATTTAGTATTATTTAGTTTCTTTTGTGGAATCTGAACAAACATTTTGTAACGGCGCCTGGTTTTTTTGTGGAAGTGTGAATCAAGCCTGCAGCAAAGCAAAGAAAGAAATTGGTATACCAAGGTAAAGTGTGTTATATTTTTATTAGTTCCAACTAATAATGGATAGGGAGTGTGTTTAACTAATAACGGATAGGAATTGTGTTTAACTAATAACTAAAAGTTAATGGGAAAAGTGTTTGGTTAACTAATAACTAATAACGGTCAGGTAATAACTAATAACTAATAATTGATAGGAACTGTGGTTAACTGATAACAGATGTTCATGAAGGTTTGGTAAAAACTGTTGGTTACAGTGTTTTTGAGTGAAAACATTTACACTTTTACACATTGCCGATTTTTTTTTGTGTTTGTGTCTGTTCCATTGTTTGTGCACTTATTCATTTTCTTATTGAAGTGTGCCTTTTTGTTTTATATTTTCATTTGCATTCACAATTTAATTGACTTAGTTATTTTCATTGCTTAATCATTGCACATTTAAGTATACTTAACATTTGTGAATTAATTTGCATTTACTTAGAATTCTTTTCATGTTTTATTGTTGTTTAGCACTTGTGAATTAATTTCAAATTTTCAATTATTGCCTAACACTTTTGAATTTTGATTGAATTAATTTTCTTGAATTTTGTGATAAATTAATTTTGATTTAATTTTACTTAATTTGATTCAAGAATTAATTAAACTTTACTTTGTTTTCAAGTAACAGTAATTTTCCCTGATATTGTGAATTTCACTTATAAATTTTGAGTTTAATAATAAATTTTTGTATTTAAAATTTTTATAAGTGTTTTAATTATTACACCAGTATAATTATATTTGATTATGATTATATTTATGTTAGGTAGAAAAATAGAGTGGTAATTGATTTGCTTTCCTTCAATTTATTTGAAGTGACTTAGAACCAGGGAAGTACTTAGACTTCAGAAATCAGGGAAATACTTAGACTTTTGAAAGTTGTTGATGGAGTGATGCCCTTTGATTAATTTAATTACTTACAAGATTACCTCACACCTCTTTTGATGAACTTAGTCTGATTTTCTGCAATACTGGTAAGTGTTAAGGGATCACTGTTGCCTTTAGAGTATTCAGTCGTTTAAACGTGTTATGAGGGTTCAGGTGTCTGGCTTTTGGTGAGATAACATTAAATGAATGGTAACCAGATACTTGGCACTTCGTAACAATATATATATATATATATATATATATATATATATATATATATATATATATATATATATATATATATATATATATATATATATATATATATATATATATATATATATATAGGCCATTCAGAGGTTAAGACGGCGGTAAAAAGGTGAAGAAGAAAGTGAGTTGCAGTGGTTGGACGAAAAGATTAAGAAATTCAGATATTAAAGGAGATGAAGTGCAAGGATCTACATATAGAACTGAGAGAAAACACCACAATTCCACTAAGTAATAATAATTAGAGAAGTTGGACAGCAAGATTGAAGAAAGTCATCAAGAATGGAAGTAAAGGCTAAAAGGTGAGCGCATCTAGTCGCCGAAGGAACGCTACAGACATCCCTTAGTAATGACTACAGTGCACCACGAGATGCACAACGCCTATATGGGGACAGGATGAGTGTTAAACATGAGCAAGTTTTCGAACTGGTGCTCACTTACTACAGAACAAGATTCTTCTAGTTATAAAGGGAAGCCGAATTAAATCTTTTACATTATAAAAAAAAATGTTCCTTTTGTCTAATCTCGAAAGTTAGCTGCATTTCCCGTCATCATTAACTCAAGTAAAAAATGCGTCGAGGTTTCTTTAGACAATCGAGTTTTCTGTATAGCGTATAAGGCTGTATGAAATCCTCAGCCGACCGTGGTGGCCTGCGTTATTGCGGTGTCGGAGGCAAGATCATGGTTAACTTGTACAGTAAATAAAAAAAAACATACTAAGGCTAGCAGCTAGAGGACTACAATTTTGTATGTTTGATGATTGGAGGGTGGATGATCAATATATTAATTTGCAGCCCTCTAGACTCAGCAGTTCTTAAAATCTGAGGGCGGACAGTAAAAATGCGGACGGACAGACAAAGCCATCTCAATAGATTTCTTTTACAGAAAACCGAAAAGCAGTGATGAGAAGAGCAACGTCGACTTTCCAGATCAGACAAAGCGACGACCTACGCGTTGCTGGCGAAACTAAAGGGAACTTGACATTTTAATAATTTATTTTTCATTCTTATTTCGCCTCCTCAATTCTCTGCCTTTTCTGCGATCTCTGAGACCTCTGAACTTCCTGCCTGAAGAGTAAATCTTTTTGCAACTTTTCTTCTGTTAATTAAAAATGATATTCATCAAACTGGGAGGTATTTCGTAAAATGATAAAGCATAGTTGATAACAGATATTGTAGAAATAAGACATGCCGCACTATCTGCTCTCATATGAACTCGTGATACTTTTCTTTCTGATTTGCCCTCTTATTTCATGCCACTGTACATAGCAAAGAAACTTCTCTGAAGTAATTTCACCACTATTTTGAAAACAAAGCGCTAAGCAAGATTTACGAGAAAAAAAAAGAAGAAGCTTACAGTTCACAGAAAATTGTTCGACACAATAAAAACATGGCAAGATTATAAGTATAACGCTGAGATCACCGGCTGAATTTCCTGAAACAGAAGGACTACGAAGCGCAGCAAGCAATCGAGTCCAACATTTAGAAAAGAGATTACCAGCTCTTCCTCCACATTTCAGCTACGACAGGATGACAGTTCGAGTTCCCCTGTACATTTTATTTCTCCTTGGCCTCCTTGTGTATTGTATTTTAAGCCTCCGGGTACATCTTGATTTACCTTTCACAACATTCAAAGGATTTCACGACTTCGTCCAAATATAGAATTTTTCTTCTTAATACTAGCTTTTACAAAGGAGCTTTTCTTGGTGATTTCGATCACTGCTTTGTCATGAAATTCTTTAATCCTTCTTTATTCATTAAATAAAACCAACGCGATCTAATCTATTGGCGTCTCATTTGAAAAATCATACCTTATGTCAGGTCATCACAACTAAATTGCGTCATTTTTAAATTCAAGTGATACAAATCGTTTACCGAATGGATAAGTTCTAGTTACTGCAAAATTGACTCAAAATATAAGC
The DNA here is from genome assembly GCF_015104395.2 of Macrobrachium nipponense. Taxonomy (NCBI): domain Eukaryota; kingdom Metazoa; phylum Arthropoda; class Malacostraca; order Decapoda; family Palaemonidae; genus Macrobrachium; species Macrobrachium nipponense. The sequence continues at coordinate 22,011,477 of NC_061108.1, read as the reverse complement.
AGCTAGGATTCTGAAAAAAAAAAAAAAAAAAATGGTTTCATAAGTCTAATAAACTACGCTGGAAGTTGTATCGTCCGTACTTACTGTTAATAAAAAAAATCTATCCAGCTACTAAAGATTTCCCAAAGTTCTTTTTCTAAAGTTTGCTCTTTCTATTTGCCTTCCACCTAGACTACAAGATAGAAAAGCAAGAGAAAGAGCAGGCAAACGAAAAATGCTTTATGCACGCTTTTCTTGATTTTTTCCCTCAATTTTGTTCCTGACAGGCAGAGCATAAAATAAGCAATTTTCTGAAATACAGGTTCTTCCTATCTCCTCTGTGGAATGGGGGTCCCCTCTCCCTCCCTACGACGTGGCTCGAGATAAAGGCTTTGTTTACTTTATATGCCAGTTTTCTCCTCAAAAATCATCCATTTTCAATTCTCTCTCTCTCTCTCTCTCTCTCTCTCTCCCCTTATACAAGACGTTGTGGAAAGTGCGCTCAGATCACAAACGAGAGAGAGAGAGAGAGAGAGAGAGAGAGAGAGAGAGAGTAGCGAGTATTCATTTCTCCTCGATGAGTTAACCCTTACCTGACGGGAATAATCACTCAAAAGCGATTCTTTTTATAACAGACCATCCAGCTCATTAGAACTTTGGTTTAATAGTAGGAAGGCATTCTGTTTTATGGTAAACAATGCAGTTTCGTGAAAATCCTAATTATATATGATAACAAATGTTGCTAAATAATGAACAGAATATCAAAACGAAGCCGAAGTTTAAGGAAACACAACTATGAACAGCATTCTTCTTATAAACAATGATCTCATTTCAGCCACTTTTCACATCATCAGGAGGATCCAAGACATGAACTGTCTGCGTATATATAAAATTCAAAATATACAAACTAAAAAAACTAATCAGGCATCACAAGTCACCAGGGGCTGAAGTAGTTTCCTAATGCCTTTTTTTATATATATTTGAATATGAATAATCAATCCTAAGATTTTAAAACGACTAAGGAGAGCAAAAATAAAATAGAAGTGGTTTGAGCAGATACTGCGGTATTCTTTTCTGTTATGTCTGAAACGGTAAAAGACACAATTGTTGGAATAGAATATGATATTGAATTTTGTCCAAGGGCCAAGCACTGGGACCTATGAGGTTATTCAGCGCTGAAGAAGAAAATGAGTTGTAAGGTCTGAAATGTTTAACAGGGAGGAAACCTCGCAGTTGCACTATGAAACAATTGTTCGGAGAGGGTGGATAGAAAGATGGAAGAAAGAGAATATGAATGGAGGTACAGTAATAGGAATGAAATGGGTACATAACTGTTGGATAAAACGTCTCCCAATCCCTCTCGCCAAGTCTCGTTTCTCTCTCTCTCTCTCTCTTTCTCTCTCTCTCTCTCTCACTCTCTCTCTCTCTCTCTCTCACAAACACATAAAAGGATGATCAAGCGGCCACAATTACATGAGAGCTAATTCCCTCAATAATGAAGCATCCGCATTCACCAGATCGCTGATGGTTAATTAACGTGGCCTTTAATGTCCTCAGCAATTGGCCAGGGTGCTATTCAATGCCGATATGGAGCTATTTAATGACCAAATATTCTCGCCTCCTTCTGCCAACGCGCGTGCGCGGAGTGTGTGTGTGTGTGTGTGTGTGTGTGTGTGTAAAGACAGCAAAGGGCTAGGATGTCTAGAACAATCCAGGTATCTATGAAAAGTAAATAAAAATGTACTTCACAACTTGACGCACATAAGAGCAGTAATCTCTTGTACATAACGTTTACATTATTTCGGAAATATATAACAGAAGTTTGACAATTCCCCATTAAAGCGTTGATTGGCAACCTAGACTGACAAAACAGATTGACACTTTTGAAGTTCGTATACCATCGGGGCTACTATAAATATATAGGCACATGCACGCGCACACACTTGTGTATGTGTGTGTTACAGGCAGATAGCAAATCCAGTCATTCATGAAATGACAGAAATTACTATTTCAATCAGGCATTTCCAGAAATTACTAAACAATTTCTAGTCATTTTATGAAATGACTGAAACTTTGTTGGCTGCGTTTCACTACAAGACTGTTAGGTTTAAGGCAGATAATGATATAAAAAAGATCTGTTGTTTAAGACTGATATAGATGTATTTGCGTCTCATAATTTTTGCTGCTTTATAGATTATCATTCCATATCAGATCAATCTAAACTAATAAGATAGCACGCTTAATCATCTGTGGGCGGGGCAAGGATGAAATCAGTTCTCAAAACACCTTACTGGTGGCAACTATGAAACCGGTAGCTCGGGCGTGCCTGGTGTTGGCTGGTTAAGTGTTCATTGGGTTATTCTACGCTGGCATCATATTAGCAGTACAACGCTTCTGTTTACTGATTATCTGAGAAGTTATGTCATCTCTTAATTAGCTGACTATTGCAGTTCACGTGAACACACTCTCCAAGTTGTGCTATACCTGAGCTACCAACACTGCTGCCAGCCAGGTTCTTACCTTTCCAAGACCACAGTGAACCACCCACACTTACCCCATTGCAACAAAGGGTTGCAAAAATACATGAGGAAAGAAAACGGGTTCGAGACGGCTTGACTAAACAGGTGGAACGAATGGTCGAGAGAAATCGCACTGATCTTTTAGCTGGTCTAGTTGGGGACAATGTCGCTGTTCCTGTGCCTATGGTGGATAGGGGTAGGGGGGGAGCTACGAACATTTTTGGGGGTAATTTTGAAGAAAAAAAAAGTGACAATCATTGGCACAAAGTATGGGATCATCAACACTAATACATTTGTCGTAACATGTATCACGAAGAGAAACTTCTCACAGTTAGCGACGTCGACAAAGAACGAACCATTTCTCTTCGTGATGCTTGAAAAGTGCTTCGTCTGGAGGTCAAGGTTTTGTGAAGTGCAACTGCGCAACTCTCAAGAACAAGTGCGCCAAACTTCAATGCAGATGTTACGAAACTGGTGTTACATGCAACAGCCGCTGCCTTAACAGTTTGTGCTGTAGAATAATTTATTTTAATATGAACGCCTGATGCAATGCAGTGTAGAAAGTGTACTGATTTCTATTGTTATAAGACATTTAAATGTGTTAATATTAACAAATGTGAATATCTATATTAACATTAGCATGTTACATTTTGAGTTCATAACTGAATGGAGTTGAAATTATATTCGTATTTCGCCATCAACGGTATGTTAAATATATTTTACTGCAAATAAAAGAATATTTTTGTATTATTGCAAATAAAATATGTTTTTAATTTGTTCCCATCAAACATTTCATGATATGACTGATGCTAAATTGCAGTCATTACACGAAAAACTAGTCATTTCCACAACTGCCTAAGCACTTCTGGAAGTGCCTGAGTGAAAGAGTGAAATGGTCATTTCGTGAAATCACTAACATTTCTAGTCATTTCATGAAAATAAATAAATAAATAACTAAATTATATATATATATATATATATATATATATATATATATATATATATATATAGAGAGAGAGAGAGAGAGAGAGAGAGAGAGAGAGAGAGATATTGTAAGAATGTGTCCATTTATGCACACGACTGTTTTTAGTTTTCCATAAAAAAAAAATAAAAACCTATGGAGATGGCTTTGTTTGCTTATTCGCACTTTTTGTTGTCCACACTTTTCTTGTCTGCCCGCAGATCTTAAAAATACTACTAAGGCTACAGGGCTGCAAATTGGCATGTTGATCATCCACCCTCCAATCACCATACATTCCAAAATTGCAGCCCTCTAACCTTGGTAGTTTTTATTTTATTTACGGTTAAAGTTAGCCATAATTGTCTGGCAAAGATATAGGACTGGCCACCACCTGGCTGTGGTTAAAGTTTCATGAGCGACAGATTATGCAACATTATAGAGATATCACCGAAAAGATAGATCTATTTTTTGTGGCCTTGATTATACACTGTACAGAAAACTCGATTGCTGTAACAATTAACAACCACCTCGCTATACCTCGGGAATAACTTACGCCCAATGGGAGTCATAACTGATGTATGACTCATCGCCAGGATTCGAACCATTGCCTGGCTCAGAGAGAACGACAGACAGTGACAGTGACCACATGATTTTCTCCTCCTTTCTCTACATCACCTTCCACTTCAAGGTGTAGTCGCTGTTTCTAACAGCTCTCCTCCTCCACCTGGCTCCATCATCCACATCCTTCTCTGACAATTGTTTGTTTCCCAGAACTTCAACTTCATCCGTCCACCTTCTTAGCTTCTTCGGTCTTCCTCTCTTTCTCTCTCCCGCCCGACACCTCACCTCCATCTGCTTCACTCTCCTCCCTGCGTACTACTACATTGGTCTCTCTCTTCTCTCCTCTTCTCATCGCATGACCATACCACTGTAGTCTTCTTTCCTTGATCTTCTTTGATAATTCTACCACTTTAGTGGCTGCCCTTCTTTCACTCTTGATCGTATTCATTTTCACTTACTCAAGGAGTAAGCCTGCAAACTACTTTGCTGTTGTTGTTGTTGTTGATGAGGGGGGGAGGGGAGGAGGGGGATAGGAAAACCTAAAAAGGTCTGAAAAGGGCGTTGGGCATCTAGTTAAAGATAAGGAATTTTAGGATAGGATATTTATGATTTATTTAATAGAATGAAAATGTAAAACATAAATAATGAGCATGTTAAGCAGTACAAAAAACTTATTTCTAATAAATTATAGCGTAGTTTTAAAATTTTCGAGGGTGAAACGATCAGCTATTTGGGCGCAGATAAGACCACGTTTTAATTCATTTGATGTACTGAATTTTGAGGATATATTTCTGTTCATTGATTTTGTGTTGCCACTTATAACTGAGAATATAAGACGTGTTTCATTTGTGTTCTTTTTATTTCATTCTTGTTGTTAGCATGAGTAGTACTACCACTTCACGTTACATTAAGAATACAATGTTTGCAACTTATGCGTCAGGGGAAAATCTTGCAGGCGTCCCGAGTAAGCTGGAGGTCGGATTACGCCTTGTTGTCACTCCACACATCCATATTAGCATTTTCTTCTCTACCGCATCAACCTCTGCTCTTGCGGTCGTTTCATCGGAAATGTTTCTTCTCTATAAATATATCAATGCTGGTCTCACTATCGTCTTTTTCAATCTTCCTTTAATCTCCATCTTGACTCTCCTGTCATACCAGACACATGACATCTTTCCCAATTTTTCTACTCAGCCTGCAGTGTGTATGTGTTATTTCTACGTCCAAATTCCTATCATAAGGTACTATTGACTCAACATACTTGAATTGTTCTACTCTACTCGACCTTTTCCTTTCATACTAATCTCGGAGTCTTGGTCCTCATTGAACTTAGGCATTGGGTCTTCTTTCTACTGTCTTCCTGGACCTTCCTCCATTGCTCTCGTTCTGACATCACCACCCCTGTGGTGATGGTGCAGATCACGAGGTCATCAGCAGAATGCATGTACCAAGGGGATTGATCTCTTATTCCTTACGTGACTTGACCACTAGGCTCTCTTTTTTTTCCTCTAAATAAGAAAAATAATTTTATATTATTTAAAAGCGTGATATCAACACTTGGAAGGGCAATTCACCACCACAAGAAGTATCATGATAAGTAAAGTACTATACTCTGTCTTTTTTCATCTGTCCATCCGCCTGTGGTGTTTTTGTATGGTAACACTGCGTCCCGGGCTTCAGATAGTTACGTTATGTGTAAGTTTTAGGTAAATAAAAGGATATCTGGGTGTACATTTGCAACTGAAAAGTGTTTTAATAATTTACTGTATGCGAATTACAGCGTTAATTTTCGAAATAGGATATTATTATAATCGTTGAATGTAAGCTGAATGTAACTATCTAAAGCCCGGGACGCAGTGTTACCATACAAAAACACCACAGGCGGATGGACAGATGAACAAAAAAAGAGTATAGTATCTTTCAAAAACATCGTACAAAACACATAATTACACCATTTATCGGTCACCGCAGTGTTACAATGACTACAAAAATAAGCTCATATTTACAAAAAAGGATACTACATACAACAACAAGTTCATTACTCCAACTTAACATCAGACAATGTCGATTCTTTGAGTATTTTGGAGGCAATGAGCACCCGTCTCCAGTTAAGCATTACAAGCCATTAGTACAAGAATTCTATTAAGATCTCTCCACACTAACATGGTTAGTGCTTCCCTTAATCTCAATATCCGAATGAAAATGAAATTTCTGTGGATTAAAAAAAATTTAAAAAATTTTGCTCGTTTATTCACGGCAACTTTCTTTACTATTTACCATTCTTGATGATCCTTATCTCGTTTTCAGGTTCGAAACATATGCCCAACGATATAAATTCCCAACACTAATTTTCTCATGGAGGAAAAAACTAAATTCATGGAAACTTTTAAATTAAATTAAAGTCCCAGCTCCACGTGAAGAGTACAGTAACACATTTAACCATGGATCAAGTTCCGAAACCCACCTAACTTTCGAACAACTTTGGGTTATTTTAAAAAGCTAAGTGTTCTCAAAGGTCACAAAGGGTTTCCCATACATTCAATTTATCGGTATATTTGTTGTGCTTGTTGCAAAGGCTTTTGCAGTGCTTTCTATGTGATTATTTGTAAAAGTACCAACATGCTTTGAGCAGAATTGAAAAAAACTGAGAACACTGAGTCACAAATGCCTATAACTCAGATGGTTTCTATCAACTTTGATGCGCAAGTATACGAACGAACGAGAGAGAGAGAGAGAGAGAGAGAGAGAGAGAGAGAAAGTGTACCGGAACTTCACTTGAGCAGACAGTTTGAGAAAATCTATTCCACATTCCATGACGGCATTATACCATCTTATTACGATTTTAATAACAATACGAATACGAATCGATAACTGTCTAACGAAGTTTAACTCAGGTTTTGAGATTCTCTTGCAAGAGCAGTGGGTATTAGATTTCAGAGTGCAGACAAGTCATCTTGTTCTCCCTTTATAGTTGAGGACAGGCGTGTGCATCAGTGTTAACTTCTAATCGGAACTTCGATGATATAATTTTAAAACATACTTTTAATGAATATGCGTGTATCTAAATAGTATGTATGAATACTAAATGAGTACACAAATACCCCTAGTATGTTAAAAAAGTCCAAAGCCAACACTGTTATGTTTTTCGTTTATAAAGAATTATTTTTCTTTACAAAATATACAATCAAGTCCAGGCCTTAAAAAAGGGTTTCACGGAACATCCACTTGGCTGAATCAGATTATATGCACTAGAGAAAATAAAGTGTCATTTACTTACTATTTATCTACAAAACATTTCAAGCTCGTTGTCGCATAGGGTTTCTTGAATATCATTTTATTATCAGCTGTATCTTCTCGATATCTTGGCACGGGATGTTTTAGACCCTCCGGTAATTTTAGCCAATATAATGACGTACTAGAATTTATCAAGGCAATTTACTCCTGAACTTTATTAATTTCCTTAACATTCGTTATAGCTAACCCGTCCTTCGCTTGGCTTAATTAGGAGTTAGGAAAGAAAGGGCCCCCCACCCCCAACACCCCCGCGCCTATCTGTCTCAGACTTATGAATGGTAGAGGTACTATGATATCGCTTTTTACATTTTGAAATACCTACAATAACCATTTCCTATTCAGTACCTTCCTTACAGGCGTTTGTATGTTTTTATATGTCATGTATGCTTTTATTTATTACCATGATTATAAAATACTGCAGATGTGGGGCACTGACTGTCTTCTGTCAGCACGGTATGGTATGGCGCATTGTCTATTACCAAGACCGATGGCTCAGGAAGCGATGGTAAAAGTACCGATGTCAGACATCGGATGAACAATTGGCCATTCATCTCCCCATGACAGTCGCCACTGGTGTTTTTTGCGGCGAAGCATAGAAACTATAAGTCTCAACAAATCCTTCCACAGAAGGCTACTATCGTTATTCAATAAAAAGAATTTTAAAATCATTCAATCATGTTCCGGTGCATGTATGTTAAAGGGAACCCTTAAAGAGATTATCACTTCTAATCTTCTTCAGAGAAATTCAGAGCCCACTGGCTACTTTATCTGCAAATGCATTGCGGCATCCATGATGACAATACCGCAACATGTTTGCATAGCTACAGTTGGATGGAAGTAGTATATTTGCTATGGGTGACTTCAGACGTCTGGGCATCGCGGACGACAAACTAAACAGACCTGAAAACCAGTAAACTGCTGCGCCTCTAATTTTCTGTCGGTCCACTCATCTGTATCTCTATACACTATAAATGAACCTTCAGCTTATAATAATCTCTCAAAACAACGAAGCACAGGTACACTTTAATGAATAAACTAATCTGGATACGTAAAACATAAAAAGCCATATCGTGCTACACTCTTCCATTCATAAGTTTGAGAGAAGAGAGAGAGAGAGAGAGAGAGAGAGAGAGAGAGAGAGGGCGGATCTTTCCTAATTCTTCAGCTAAGCCAAGGACAGGTGTTCGGATATCTACAATGAATGTTGAGGAAATTGAAAAAGGTTCAAGAGTATATGGCCTTAATCATTAAATTCTAGTATGGCAGAATTACCGGAGGGTCTAAAACATGCTGTGCCAAATATCAAGAAGATACAGATGATAAATAAAAAGGTATTCAAGAAAATCTATTTGACAACGGCCTTGAAATGGTTAGTAAACTACAAAAAAAGAAGAAAAAAAAAACAAGCAGTGAATAGCTTATCATTAGGTCATTAACGAGTGATCTATAAATACAGGAATTGTGAAACTGACGTAAAAATTACAAACAATGCAATTTAAACCTATTAATAGAATAAATATGAACCCTCCTCGGATAGATCGAGTTACATAAACTCTTCATACACAAATCTGACACTTTCGATCACCGGCCACATACAACATTTCTATTGTCTTTTGATATCGTATCTGACACACACACACTCAGGCACAGAATTTAGTCTTGACCACTTCTAAAAGTCGGTGAGAAAAAGCCTTTCCATGAAAACTTCACGTTCAAAATGAAATATTTTCAGTATATCAATGAATACGAAGGCATTTATTTTTTTGCTCTAAATATTTACTTCATTATTTAACAATACTTCTAACAAAACAAATATAGCACAGAAATGGAAGCAAAAACGAAAGAACTAAAACGTATACAAAGCCAGGTAAAGGACCAAATAAACCTGGGTTTATAGGCCTCACAAATACCACGGGCAGGTTAAAAAGCTGAACACAACATTTAAAAAATCGTTGGGATTTCGCCTGGTTTGACAGAAGCCATAGAGGACAAAACCATAGGAATAATGTCAGTATTCGCCTGTTTGTAAGACAGTTGTAGAAGGAACCTTCTGACCTTTGCAGTTTGAAGAAGGTGGATGCGGGTCTGTGTGTGAATGATCCTATGTCCTACAACAGCACTTGGAGTGAAGGCTTACAGTTCTGAACAACTATATGATATCCAGTTTGTGTTGAGCTTTTTAAAAGCTTCAAAAAGGTTGTTTGTTGTGTACAATGTTTAGCAATACTTAAAGAGCTTGACAAGGCCCTTGATTACATTTGAACCTATACACGATGTCGGTCAACTATCCAGCGACCCTATGGAGAGGTTTTACCGAGAAGCCAAAAGCCGCCTACTAGATTAGGGCAGCGGTAGATCTCTAAGGCCAAATGGCTGTCAGGTCCTGTTGGTATTATTCCACAGGTAATTATTTCTTTTACTACCTTCCGTTGATATTTACTGAATCCTGGGCTGAGCGAATAAAGTTGATTGCAACTAAATGTCAATCTCAAATGGAAAAGGTAGAAATCCTGGTGTAGGGAGGTGCAATTATCTGAGTGGATAAAGGTAATCCTGGTCAGAGTGAGTACAATTTTCTCATATAATCCTCCTTGGGTAACAGTTATTCCCCAGATAAAGTGATTTTGATATTGATGAGTAACATGAAGCCTAATGTGTGTGTGTGTGTGTGTGTATGTGTGTGTGTAAGCTATCAACCACTACATAGAAAGTGGTACTTATCTCATAGCACTATCAATTGTGTAGAGAACTTGCCTAATGTGTGTGCGCTTTTGCATTTATGTATATATATATATATATTATATATATATATATATATATATATATATATATATATATATATATATATATATAAACATGGGGGGAAGAACCCCAGTATTCATAAGGTAAGCGTGGACACGAAACGGAAGGCAGACCCCTATCTCTCTCTCTCTCTCTCTCCAAGGAATCACCCTCTCTCTCTCTCTCTCTCTCTCTCTCTCTCTCTCTCTCTCTCTCTCCATTCTAACAGGTAATGAAAATGAGAGAGCTGCATCATAACATAACGTTTATTTACAAGAATAACTAAATCAATTAACTAAGTAATCCAGTCTTACAGACTAACTTAAAAACAACTCATTGTCAAGTCACCCAAAAGTCACACCCCACTGGGTCCCTGTCCCCGGCATTTCCAGATCCGTCTGTTCAAAGATACAGAACACATCCCGGTAAGTACACACACAAGTTTAAAGACAAAGTTAATAAAATGGAACATCTTACAAGATATCAAACAAGCCATCCCTTTGGCTAAAGTAAAGGTAACACTTACCCATTCACCAACCGGAATATCACTCACTGTTTAAAAAAAAACACTTTGCATCTGCCATCATGGCTTCGTCTTCCTCCCCCGAATGTCTGTGCAAGTCTTTTCATAGACTTGGCTAGTGATACATTATGAATAGAAGAGGCGCACACGCACATACGAATGCACACTTCGACAACGCCTCATATTACTGGCTACAACCAGTTTCCCAAAGGCACTTGAGAAGAGTTCATAAACTGTCGTACATTGACTTCCTGAATTAAGCACTTTTATCTCACGCCACCCCCCAGAAACTCATTGATCAGCTACTCTCAGGTCGTTACCTCTGCACTGTTCTCCACATTCCATAGGTCACAGAGAACGCACGAACAATATATTATTAATCAAAATCCCTATGTCTTACAGATAGCTCGGCCACCTATATGCTAGCCCCCGCCTAGCAAAATTGCTTATATAATACAAAACACTGGCCGGCTTAAAAATAAAATATAAGAAAAACTGCACGTCTCTGGCATTATAAAATAAAGTCTTATCACGCTTTAATCTCCCAATAACACATGACGCATTTTCTCTCAAATTTTCTGCATTAGGATTCTTGAATATCCCTCTTCGCTTGTCTGCAACTAGCTGAACAGACAGCAGCAGGCTATA
>NC_061108.1:21993269-21999711 GCF_015104395.2 Macrobrachium nipponense | reverse complement strand
TGCGCAGTTGCACTTCACAAAAGCTTGACCTCCAGACGAAGCACTTTTCAAGCCTCGCGAAGAGAAATGGTTCGTTCTTTGTCGACGTCGCTGTCTGTTAGAAGATTCTCTCGCGGCACATGTCACGACAGATGTATTAATGTTGATGATCCCATACTTTGTGCCAATGATTGTCACTTTCTTTTTTTCTTCAAATTACCCCAAAAATGTTCGTAGCTTCCACTACCCCCCCCTACATCCCTATCCACCATAGGCACAGGAACAGCGACATTGTCCCCAACTTGACCAGCTAGAAGATCAGTGCGATATCTCTCGACCATTCGCTCCACCTGTTCAATCAAGCCGTCTCGAACCCGTTTTCTTTCTTCGTGTATTTTCTCAACCCTTTGTTGCAATGGGGTAAGTGTGGGTGGTTCACTGTGGTCTTGGAAAGGTAAGAACCTGACTGGCAGCAGAGTTGGTAGCTCAGGGGTAGCACGACGTGGAGTGATTGTTGTGGGCAAACAGAAGTGAACTAATATAGTCAACTAATTAAAAGCGGAGACATAACTTCTCAGGATAATCAGTAAACAGAAGCGTTGTACTGCTAATATGATGCCAGCGTAGAATCACCCAACGAACAATTAACCAGCCAACACCAGGGACGCCCGAGCTACCGGTTTCATAGTTGCCACCAATAAGGGGTTTTGATAACTGATTTCATCATTACCCCGTCCACAGATGATTAAGCCTGCTAGCTTATTAGTTCAGATTAATCTGATATGGAATGATAATCTATAAAGCAGCAAAAATTATGAGACGCAAATACATCTTTATCAGTATTAAACAACAGCTTTTTTTTATATCATTAGCTGCCTAAAACCTAACAGTCTTCTTGTGAAACGAGGCCAACAAAATTTTAGACATTTCATAAAATGATTAGAGATGGTAGTCATTTTTGGAAGTGCCTGATTGAAATAGTAATTTCGTGAAATTACTAAAATTTTCAGTCATTTCATGAATGACTTGATTTGCCATCTGCCTGTAACGCACACATACAAACGTGTGTGTGTGTGTGTGTGTGTGTGTGCGTGCATGTGCGTATGTATTTATAGTAGCCCCGATGGTATACGAACCTCAAAAGTTTCGATCTGTTTTGCCAGTCTCGGTTGCCATTCATCACTTGAATGTGGAATTGTCAAACATATGTCATGTATTTCCGAAATAATGTAAACGTTCTGTACAAGAGACTGCTCTTACTAGAGTCAAGTTGTGATGTACATTTTAATTCAAGCGCCTCAGCGGCGTGATCGGTATGGTCTTGACCTGCCACTTCGGTGGCCGCGAGTTTGATTCTCGGGCATTCCATTGTGGTGTTAGAGATGTGTATTTCTGGTGACAGAAGTTCACTCTTGACATGGTTCGGAAGTCACGTAAAGCCGTTGGTCCCGTTGCTGAATAACCACCGGTTCCATGCAGCGTAAAAACACCATACAAACAAACATTTTAATTCACTTTTCATAGATACCGGTATTGTTCTAGACATCCTAGCCCCTTGCTGTGTTTACACACACACACACGCCGCGCGCGCGCTGGCAGGAGGAGGCGAAAATATGTGGTCATTAAATAGCTCCATATCAGTATTGAACAGCACCCTGGCCAATTGCTGAGGACATTAAAGGCCACGTTAATTAACCATCAGCGATCTGGTGAATGCGGATGCTTCATTATTGAGGGAATTAGTTCTAATGTAATTGTGGCCGCTTGATCATCCTTTTATGCGTTTGTGTTAGAGAGAGAGAGAGAGAGAAACGAGACTTGGCGAGAGGGATTTGTTTCATAGTGCAACTGCGAGGTTTTCTTCTGTTACACATTTCGGACCTTTTCACTATGTTTCTTTTTTCAGCGCTTAATGACCTCATAGGTCACAGTGCTTGGCCCTTGGACAGAATTCAATATCCTATTCTATTCCAACAATTGTGTCTTTTACCGGTTCAGACATGACAGAAAAGAATACCGCAGTATCTGCTCGAACCAACATTATTTTTCTTTTGCTCTCCTTGGTCGTTTTAAAGTCTTAGGATTGATTATTCATCTTCAAATATATATATAAAAAAAAAGTCATTAGCAAACTACTTCAACCCCTGGTGACTTGTGGTCCCTAATTAGTTTTTTTTTAGTTTGTATATTTTGAATTTTATATATACGAGGACAGTTCATGTCTTGGATCCTCCTGATGATGTGAAAAGTGGCTGAAATGAGATCATTGTTTATAAGAAGAATGCTGTTGATAGTTGTGTTTCCTTAAACTTCGGCTTCGTTTTGATATTCTGTTCATTATTTAGCAACATTTGTTATCATATATATATATATATATATAATTAGGATTTTCATGAAACTGCATTGTTTGACCATAAAACAGAATGCCTACCTACTATTAAACCAAAGTTCAAATGAGCTGGGTGGTCCGTTTTAAAAAGAATCGCTTTTGAAGTGATTATTCCCCAGTCAGGTAAGGGTTAACTCATCGAGGAGAAATGAATACTCCCTATCTCTCTCTCTCTCTCGTTTGTGATCTGAGCGCACTTTCCACACCGTCTTGTATACGGGGAGAGAGAGAAGAGATGAAGAGAGAGAGAGAGAGAGAGAGAGAATTGAAAATGGATGATATTTAAGGAGAAAACTGGCATATAAAGTAAACAAAGCCTTTATCTCGAGCCACGTCGTAGGGAGGAAGAGGGGACCCCCCATTCCACAGAGGAGATAAGAAGAACCTGATTTTCATAAAACATTGCTTATTTTATGCTCTGCCTGTCAGGAACAAAATTGAGAAAGAAAATAAAGAAAAGCGTGCATAAAGCATTTTCGTTTGCCTGCTCTCTTTCTCTTGCTTTTCTATCTACATATGTAGATATGTGGAAGGCAAATAGAAAGAGCAAACTTTAGAAAAGAACTTTGGGAAAACGTTAGTAGCTGGATAGATTTTTTTTATTAACAGTAAGTACGGACGATACAACTTCCACCGTAGTTTATTAGACTTACGAAACCATTTTTTTTTTTTTTTTTTTTTTTTCAGAATCCTAGCTGCTTATGTTTTGAGTCATTTTTGCACTAACTAGAACTGTGTCCATTCAGTAAACGATTTGTATCACTTGAATTTAAAAAAGGAAACATATGACAGGTTAGTTTCAAAATGAAAGGACAATTTTAGTTGTGATGACCCTGACATAGTATGATTTTTTAAATAAGCCGCCAATAGATTAGATTGCGTTGGTTTTATTTAATGAAAAAGGAAGGATCAAAGAATCTCATGACAAAGCAGTGATCAAAATTGCTAAAAGTTTCTTTGTAAAAGCTAGTATTGAGAAGAAAAATTCTATATCTGGACGAAGTCGTGAAACCCTTTGAATGTTGTGGAAGGTAAATTAAGATGTACTAGAGGCTTAAAATGCAATACATAAGGAGGCCAAGGAGAAATAAAATGTACAGGGAACTCGAACTCTGTCATCCTGTCGTAGCTGAAATGTGGAGAAGAGCTGGTATCTCTTTTAGTCTAAATGTTGGACTCGATTGCTTACTGCGCTTCGTAGTCCTTCTGTTTCAGGAAATTCAGCCGGTGATCTCAGCGTTATACTTATAATCTTGCCATGTTTTTATTGTGTCGAACAATTTTCTGTGAACTGTAAGCTTGTTTTTTTTTCGTAAATCTTGCTTAGCGCTTTGTTTTCAAAATAGTGGTGAAATGACTTCAGAGAAGTTTCTTTGCAATATACAGTGGCGTGAAATAAGAGGGCAAATCAGAAAGAAAAGTATCATGAGTTCATATGAGAGCAGATAGTGCGGCATGTCTTATTTCTACAATATCTGTTATCAACTATGCTTTATCATTTTACGAAATACCTCCCAGTTTGATGAATATCATTTTTAATTAACAGAAGAAAAGTTGCAAAAAGATTTATTCTTCAGGCGGGAAGTTCAGAGGTCTCAGAGATCGCAGAAAAGGCAGAGAATTGAGGAGGCGAAATAAGAATGAAAAAGAAATGATTAAAATGTCAAGTTCCCTTTAGTTTCGCCAGCAACGCGTAGGTCGTCGCTTTGTCTGATCTGGAAAGTCGACGTTGCTCTTCTCATCACTGCTTTTCGGTTTTCTGTAAAAGAAATCGATTGAGATGTATTTGTTTGTCCGTCCGCATTTTACTGTCCGCCCTCAGACCTTAAGAACTGCTTAGGGTAGAGGGCTGCAAATTGATATATTAAAATGTCAAGTTCCTTATTTCACCAAAGCAACGCGTAGGTCGTCGCTTTGTCTGTCTGGGAAAGTCGACGTTGCGCTCCTCTCCCTGCTTTTCGTTTTTCTGGTAAACAAGAATCTATTGTAGATTTCATTGTCTGTTCCGTCCGCATTTTTACTGTCGGCGCCTCAATCTTAAGAACTGCTGAGGCTAGAGGGCTGCAAATTAATATATTGAATCTATCCACCCTCCAATCATCAAACATACAAAATTGTAGTCCTCTAGCGGCTAGCCTTAGTATTTTTTTTTTTAATTTACGGTTAAAGTTAGCCATGATCTTGCGTCCGACACCGCAACAACACAGGCCACCACGTTCGGCTGAGGATTTCATACAGCCTTATACGCTATACAGAAAACTCGATTGTGCTGAGAAACCTCGACGCATTTTTTACTTGATTAATGATGACGGGAAATGCAGCTAACTTTCGAGACTAGACAAAAGGAATATTTTTTTTTTATATAGTAAAAGATTTAATTCGGCTTCCCTTTATAACTAGAAGAATCTTGTTTTGTAGTAAGTGAGCACCAGTTCGAAAACTTGGCTCATGTTTAACACTCATCCTGCCCCCAATAGAGGCGTTGTGCATCTCGTGGTGCACTGTAGGCATTACTAAGGGATGTCTGTAGCGTTCCTTCGGCGACTAGATGCGCTCACCTTTTAGCCTTTACTTCCATTCTTGATGACTTTCTTCAATCTTGCTGTCCAACTTCTCTAATTATTATTACTTAGTGGAATTGTGGTGTTTCTCTCAGTTCTATATGTAGATCCTTGCACTTCATCTCCTTTAATATCCGAATTTCTTTATCTCTTCGTCCAACCACTGCAACTCACTTTCTTCGCCTTTTTACCGCCGTCTTCTTAACCTCTGAATACCCGAAAGTGCCCCGGTGCTTGGCTTGACAGCCTAAAGTTCTTAAAACTAAATTAAACAGCCCATCGGTCGCACAAACAAAATCAGTCCCATTGGAAAGAGCAGTCTATTATATATATATATATATATATATATATATATATATATATATATATAATATATATATATATATATATATATATATATATATACTGTTATAAGTGACGGTAAAATTGGTCAAGGGATGGTATTAACGTTCATTAGCTACGACCATTTTTTTTTTCTCTTCACAATTGAATCAGGGTCATTGGTGGGAGATGAGAGGTCTGCCTGTGGGTGGACGATTGCTTGTGTAAATGCTGTGTCTGTTACCCGATCATTAATGTAGTTACACATGAAAAGTTTATTGGTACATATTTCTCCTCCTTTTATGGAAGCAAATGTTGGGCTGTATAACCGTGCGCACTTGAATCAAAGTTATGGTTTGTCATATTTGTTTAAAGTTGTGGTAATTTTGCACTTCTCATTTTGTTCTCCATTGGCAGTTATCATAGAGGGGCAGTGGTCGCAAGATAGAAAGAAATGGCAATAAATTGGGGATATGGATTAGATGTAAAAATGGTAAACGCCAAACAAATCTTAATTATTTCAACATTCTGGATGTCGTTCCAGTGTTATACTGCTGATTAGTAATGTCCTTTGTTTGGAGAAGTTGCGAAACACGAGTCATCACTGCATGGTGGTTTTTGGGTACATGGAATTTTGCTCTTAAGTGTGCCGTGGGAATATGATTTGCTGTTGGCTCACTTACGGGAATAGTAGTCTGCCTTGGGTGAGGGGAAAAACAGGACGAATTGATCAGCAATGCAATGTGTATGCGACACTAAGCAGCGTCTTATTCCATGACGGCACTCGCTGGGTAAGATAATTCAATGAAGACTGTGTTTATCATTTCCTCCAAGTTTTGCACTTTTATTGGAGTTCCCTTCAAGATTACTTGAATAGCCTGTCCGTAGTTAGGTAAGGCTCCATACCCTTATCTATATGTGTTGGTTATTAGATCTTTGCATACCATACCTTAGCTTACGGGTCCCGAATTTGGGTGATATTGTTCTAGGTTTTTATTCAGTTTTTTGGATACTTTTGGTATGTTAATCACGCTGGTATTTGAAAGCAGCCAAATTTAATGGCTGAGCGTAACGTCATTTGGATGTGAATTTTTGTTTAAATACGTGATGATGAGGAGCAGAAAGTTGAATGCCCTGTTTACAGAATTATTATTTGGAATTTTGTGCTGGGAAAAGATTAATTAAAAGATAG
>NC_061108.1:21978269-21988269 GCF_015104395.2 Macrobrachium nipponense | reverse complement strand
ATTAACAGTGTAATCTTAGAAAAAGAATAAAGACAGAGAATCGGTACCACAGACATGTCTCCTTTTCGAGGCAATAAACCAGAAATGGTAAATTCGAGGTAAAGATATGAAATGGAGCGGAGGGAAGTGAAACTAAACCTCCAATAGGGAACAGAAGCAAAATTTCTGACTTTGAAACTAAACCATAACAATTATTTTTGGGTTCTCTCTCTCTCTCTCTCTCTCTCTCTCGCCTTCTCTCTCTCTCTCTCTCACTAACAACGAAAAATTTCACATTCGTTTTCCAGATGCAAAACGGACGGTGGAAAGCTAAACCCACCGCAAATTGTTTTTATCTTTTGTATACCTGAATAACAGTGGATGATCAACATAGCAATTTGCAGACCTCTGCCCTCCGTAGTTTTTAGGATCCGAGGGCGGACAAACAAGTTGCGGACGAACAGGCTAAGCGATGCCAATAGTTTTCTTTTACAGAAAACTAAAAATGTAGAAATTCTGACAACATCAGAGGTTTCTTTCCTTAAAGGTGGGTGACGAGTAAACAGTGAAAGGATGATTGCATTAAAAAGAGTTTGGATGATAGAAAACTGTCAAGATGAAACCCTCGAGCTCTGATAACCTGCAAACATAGAGAGAGAGAGAGAGAGAGAGAGAGAGAGAGAGAGAGAGAGAGTTGTGGGGGGGGTGAACATTACTTTCAGGGCTGTCGTCGACCTTATCGAAGATACCTTATGAAACGGTTAATTATCAGTTCGTATTCAGGTTAGAGAGAAATGTTTGTACGAATAATTATCCCCCCCCCCCCCCCCCCCCCCCCCCCCCAACAAAAAAAAAAAAACTAAATAGCATAGCTATTTTCACAATCATTTATTAATAGAATTTTATAGATAATGTTCACCTTTATTCAGAGTCATTGTAACCACTTAAAAGGAGACTTACTGCTCGGAGAATTACTGAAGGAAAAAAATAACATATCTTACTGTTCAACATTTTCTTCTTCCCACTTCTCCATCTGTGGTACATTGCTTCGTTTTGCTTCCAATTCCTTCTCTTTTTGGCTATGATAACATTGTCACCCTTTGACATCTTTAATGAGGGAGTTTGATGGCTTCCAGTTGAAGAAAATCGCCTTATTCAAGGTTTTTTTTATGATAGTTGGAAAATTACTTGCAAGCTATGCAATAGACTTTAAGCTTCTTTGAATATTAAGGGCTTCTTTTGGCTCCATTACCCGTAACATGGACAGCACAGAATTTTCTTAAAAAGTAAACCTTTTCTTAATTTGGATGGGCCTAATTTGGATGCACAATCCCACCAAGTACTTCTGAGTCTCTTCGAAATCTCAGTTCTTGATCTCCAATTGATAGGAGCCCTTCACAGCTTCCTCCAAGAGAGACATACTTTAGATCTATGTACAATTTTCTGCCTGAAGGATCAATATCAGCCAACTTCTGTGACTGAAAAATGTTGTCCTCAGTAAACAAGCCAAGGATACCTCTGTACTCATTAGAAATGGTAGAAAATAGAGTATTCACTTAAAATACTGTGACCGGAACTCAATGCTCATCTTTTCAACTTTGCTAATTACATAATTTAGAAAATGTAACGTGCCTGGTTCCTTGCAATTTCTTTACCTTGCATATATTCCCAGCTCCATCAATTTTGTCAGTTCTAGCCTCCCCATGTTCAAGAATCTTAGATATCACCCTTTTGTCTTGAAAGCGACCTTGTGTTTGATAGCTTCACCATCCTATTGAATCCTTGGAAAGTCAACAACTTTTTGAACGAGCTAGAACTGGTGTTGTCCTTTGCTACTACGAGCAAAATAACAACACACATCTTTCAGAAAAGATTCGAGTCAAGATGGGAGTTGAACACTTGCATGGCTAATAGCTAGCACAGAGTGCAAATGAGTGACAAACACAACTTAACACAAATACATGTGGCACATCTTTCGTTGAGATTAACTTGGAACCCATTGTTATTACCTAGCCCTCTTACGCCGAAGCGGTAAAAAAAAAAATGTCTCCCATGTGCCGGAGGTGTTTCAGAGTGAGCGCGGAAGCGGAAAAAATATTTTTTTCAAAAAATCACAGCTCGCTTAGTTTTTAAGATTAAGAATTTATTTTTGGCTCCTTTTTTTTTCATTGGCTGAAGTTTAGTATGCAACCATCAGAATTGAAAAAAAATATAATTATAATATATAAATAATGCGATATATGATAGCGCAAAAACGAAATTTCATAGATAATTTTATTCAAATCGCGCTGTGCGCAAAACGGTTAAAGGTAACAAGTTACTTTTTTTTTTTTTTAATGTACACTAAATTGCAATCATTTTGGTATATAACACATTGTAAAACGATAAAAGCAACAAAAAAAAAGTATTATCACAAAATAATGCATGAATTCGTAACGCGCGGACGTAAACACATATATTTTTCAAAAATTCACCATAAATCTAAATATTGTCCTAGAGACTTCCATTTCTTTCAAAATGAAGACAAATGATTGAATATTACTATACTGTAAGTATTAGCTTACAATTGCAGTTTTCGACCATATCTGACGAGTTAAAGTTGACCGAATGTCGAATTTTTTTATATATATATTTTTATATGCAATTATTTCGGAAATAAGAAAAGCTACAACCTTCAAATATTTTTCGTTTTATTCTACAGGAAATTGCGCACATTTCCATATATAAAACTCTATGAAATGCCTAATATGAAACGGACAAATATTCCGAGAATGGTACGTACGCATTTCAGAGATTTGTGGCGGAGAATCCGCGCGCGGAGGGAAGGAAAGATTTTTTTTAAATTCACCATAAATCTAAATATTTTTCTAGAGACTTCAAATTTGTTTCAAGATGAAGATAAATGACTGAATATTGCTAGACTGTAAGAGTTTTAGCTTACAATTGTGTTTTTTCGACCATTTCGGTAGAGTCAAAGTTGACCGAACGTGTTTTTTTTTCTATTTATCGTGATTTATATGCAAATATTTAAAAAATGAGGAAAGCTACAACCTTCAATTATTTTTTGTTGTATTCTAAATGAAATTGCGCACATTTTAATATATAAAACTTTATGTAACGGCTAATCTAAAATGGTCCAAACATTACCACAATCGTACGTATGATTTTTTCGGAAGAGTTACCGCGCGGACGTAAAGAAAATGTTATTTTTTTCATAAATTCACCATAAATCGAAATATTGTGCTAGAGACTTCCAATTTGTTGCAAAATGAAGGTAAATGCTTGAATATTACTATAATATAATCGTTTTAGCTTACAATTGCGATTTTCGACCATTTCGGTAGAGTCAAAGTTGACCGAAGGTTGAAATTTTGGCAATTATCGTTATTTATATGAAAATATCTCAAAACTGATAAAAGCTAACACCAGGGGTTGTTTTTAGTTGTATTGTGCATGAAATTGCGCACATTTCCATATATAAAACTTTATATAACGGCTAATTTTAAAATGGTGCAAACATTACCACAATCGCATGTATGATTTTTTTCGGAAGAGTTACCGCGCGGACGTAAGGAAAAAGTTTTTTCATAAATTCACCATAAATCGAAATATTGTGCTAGAGACTTCCATTTAGTTGCAAAATGAAGGTAAATGATTGAATATTACTCTAAAAATATAACGAGTTTTAGCTTACAATTGCGTTTTCGACCATTTCGGTAGAGTCAAGTTGACCGAAGGTTGAAATTTGGCAATTATCGTTATTTATATGAAAATATCTCAAAACTGATAAAAGCTACAATCATGAGTATTTTATTGTTGTATTCTACATAGAAATGCACACATTTTCATATATAATACTTCATGTAACGGCTAATTTACAATGGTACAAAAATTATGTCAAAGTGACGAAATA
The DNA here is from genome assembly GCF_015104395.2 of Macrobrachium nipponense. NCBI lineage: Eukaryota > Metazoa > Arthropoda > Malacostraca > Decapoda > Palaemonidae > Macrobrachium > Macrobrachium nipponense. The sequence continues at coordinate 21,984,377 of NC_061108.1, read as the reverse complement.
ATTTCCGAGATGTGTCACAAATACTTTTTAGTGCGGCAAGAAAGAAATTCGCGCTTGCGTGCCTGCGTAACGATTGTAAACAAAACACACCTTGATCCGTGAACTCCCAGCATCCCCCAGGCGCGTGATTCAAAAGTTTTAGGCTGGTAGGCCTATAAGTATTTTTCCGCGAATTTTAAAAAAAACTTTTGTAAGTCGACGTAAAATACGTCCGGTCGGCACACGGGAGACAAAATATGTCGACGTAAAATACGTCCAGTTGGCGTAAGAGGGCTAGCATAGTTGAACAATTATCACTCACAAAACCTATGTTGCTCCTAAAGGAATTTGCTTACCATCCAAAACCTTTTCTTTTACAGTTTTGTAAAGTAATCCAAAAGTGCATGTGTTAACTCTAAATTTTTCATATCAAAAACTTTATCACTAGAGCTAGAACTTGTGAAACTGAAACATAAGTGCTCTCGCTCTCCTCTATTATGAGTGGGAATTTATTTTCCCTACATAGCTGATGGTTTTATGTAGCGTTATAAAGTGTACGCAAAACTCGATTGCGCAGAAGAACTTCGGCGCATTTTTTACTTGTTTTTATTTGTCCCATTCGTAATTTGGTGCTTCACGAGCTAAACACTTCTGAAACGTGAATATCTTTTTGTGAAAACGACTTTTTTTGTTTAAGCCACCGGCAAACGTTGTTCCCATAACCCGCTTCACTAAACTGAGTGGCTGAGTATAGAGCGAGAACGAGGCGATTGTCTGGTAACACTGCTTCAGAACCGAGAGAGAATATAAACAGGTAGAAGTGCCCGACGGGCATGCCTGCTAGTGTGGACAGGCCTTTATTACAAGAGCTATAAGGGTAGGACTGGACAAAGACAACAAAAATCTACACTGTTCCCATTATCTAAGTTCTTGAGAAATAGATGGGGACAACAATACCTTTCATCAATTGTTTGCAACAATTAGCAGTGAACTGGTCAGATCCAACTTAGTTTGTGAAATTCTTGTCATCGGAAGACATACAGCGATCTCGGTTCATTAACATGAATGTCAAGCAAACCTTGGCACTTTATGAAAGACTCAAGGAATTGGTGGTATTTAAAGAATCTACATAAATAAAGAACCGTTTCTACTCGAGGGAATAATGATTATTGATGCAATATAACTGTTATGTCCTCCTTTTACGGATGCGTTTACGGTATGAGCTTTGGATAAAATTAATTCCCTCGAGCCTTTCATACATAAATTAAATAGTGATAACAACAGCACACAGATATTAATTATTAAAATTTCCCATAATAAAAACAGTGAGCTTTAAATATATTTTTGTAGGTATGATATTTTATCATACCTACATACTGATCCGCTTAAATGCCAGCACCAGATGCACAAAATATATATTTTTTGATGGATTTCAATATGTAATTTCGTCTAAAGAGAAACTCTCCTTATCGTTTAGAGGATTCTGTCAAAATTCCTCTGCTGTTGGATGATTCTCTCTCTCTCTCATCTCTCTCTCTCTCTCTCTCTCGTCTCTCTCTTTGACAGAATTATTTTAGGAAACTGCTCTGTTTCTTTGGTATTCACAATATATGTTTATCATTATTTTTTCACATGTATTCAGAGTTATTATTCTTCGTCAATTAGCGTAACTGAAAACAACGTGCAATGACCCCCTGTTTCGCTTGAATAAAATAGCATTTGTTTTTAGAAATGAGTAGACCAGGAAATTCTCTGCATTTGTTAGCGATGCAGTGTATTTAATATTAATCAGTGTATTTATATACTATTTTAGGTTGAATACTGATGGAGCCGTTGTTTATCGTTAAAAATCTGAATGATTTTCGGAAGCAATGTGGTTTCTGCAGCATTTCTAGTCCTAATATATTTTTAATTTGTACTGAAAAGAAAGCACACACATATATGTAAATATAATATACGAAAGTCTTTCCTTTCATAATTATTTAAATAATGGGCACTTTCCCTCCCACCCCCCAAAATAATACGGAAGGAAAATGTGAAATAACTTGTAATATGTTTAAGAAAGTACTGACGATGATTATGGCATCGGATAGAAATGAAGGGAGATTAATACCAAAAGAAATAAAAATGAGTGAGGTATAAGAATGATTGGAAAGGGGAGAGCAAATGAGAATGCTTATAAATGAAACAAAAATCAGAAGCTAATTGGGAGTATGAAGGAACGATGAAAAAAAGCTGAACAATACAGGACTTAGATATTGTCTTTTTCATTAAATATCAGGGTCAATAATACTGTAAAGAAGATCAGTCCCCAGTTTAACATTGGAAGAAATGAAACTTCTGTTATTGGTAGTGTAACGACGTGGCGCTTCAATAGAATGCGACGGTTTAGAATAAATCCAGACCATAATTACCATTGTTGGGAAAAGGAGGCCTGTGTTTCTTACGATTTAGTCGACCTGGTAAAGATTCTAGGTGGCTGTAGATATCGAAACTGAACATTATTCCGAAGCAGTAAGATAACCAGCCGATCTGTTGTGTATGTCATTGATGCCATCGTGCTTGTAGGTATAGGAAGCCTTCGATCAAACTCATGTATCTGGAGGCTTCAGAGGACATATTACTCGGTTGATGTAGCTCTGAGGCGAAGGTAATACCAGATATTGATAATCATCAAGTACCCCGTTAACACTCGAGGCTAATTTAATTAGGTTTGAAGTTTCCCAAATCTTGACTGGTTGAACCTTTCCAGAGCTCTGCTTAGCAAACGACTTCAATTTCTTTTGGTGGTAACAAACTACGTCAACGAGAATAGTGTCATGTGCTTAGTGGACTATTTTTTCCTATAATCTACAGAGGTGGCCCAAACAGTCGATCGCGGCCACGTTTGGTCGATCGCCAGTCCCGTCCCGTCTATTCGGTTCGGTTCGGTCCCGTCCCCGTCCCGTCCCCCCCCCCCCCCCCCCCCCCCCCCCCCCCCCCCCCCCCCCCCCCCCCCCCCCCGCCCCCCCCCCCCCCCCCCCCCCCCCCCCCCCCCCCAGCCCCCCCCCCCCCCCCCCCCCCCACACAAACACACACGCACACACACACGCGAGGCAATTCCCCCCGCGTATGGTAGATCGTATAAGTTTCAGTCTTTAGAGTAGATCTCGGAGTCCATAAGTCTGGCCGTCCTGGATCTAGACCAAGAACCAGGAGTATAAACTAAAAATATATGATGCCCCAGATACAACTTTGTGGAACGCCTTAAGAATGGGTTCTTAGTTTTCTATAGTATTATAAAGGAATTTTTTTCAGTGATTTAAGAAATCTGCTTATGGTTTCAAGGTAAAACATGCGACACTAGTCACAAATTGCATGTATATGAACTTTGTGGTTAATCAAGTCAAAGACAGTACTATGAATATGTAGAAGATATTAATCAAAGAATGGTAAAGAAAAATAAAGATATCTGGTATTAAAAGATAACAAATTATTAAAGAAGGAAGTTATAAAACTAAATGAAGACAGACATTGGATATGCTGTTGGAGTAAAGTGGTGTCAATATAATAATCAATCATAATAATCATAATAATAATGATAATAATAATAATAATAATAATAACTAATAATAATAATAATATATATTATTATTATTATTATTATTATTATTATTAATAATATATTATTAATTAATATAATAATATTAGTATTTATTATTATTCCTTATTATTATTATTATTATTATTATTCCTGATTATTATTAGTTATTATTTTTTTTTTTGCTCTATCACAGTCCTCCAATTCGACTGGGTGTATTCATACTGTGGGGTTCCGGGTTGCATCCTGCCTCCTTAGGAGTCCATCACTTTTCTCACTATGTGTGCCGTTTCTAGGATCACACTCTTCTGCATGAGTCCTGGAGCTACTTCAGCCTCTAGTTTTTTCTAGATTCCTTTTCAGGGATCTTGGGATCGTGGCTAGTGCTCTTATGATTATGGGTACGATTTCCACTGGCATATCCCATATCCTTCTTATTTCTATTTTCAGATCTTGATACTTATCCATTTTTTTTCCCTCTCTTTCTCTTCAACTCTGGTGTCCCATGGTATTGCGACATCAATGAGTGATACTTTCTTCTTGACTTTGTCAATCAACGTCACGTCTAGTCTATTTGCACTATCACCTTATCCGTTCTGATACCATAGTCCCAGAGGATCTTTGCCTGATCGTTTTCTATCACTCCCTCAGGTTGTACTCGTATCACTTATTACTGCAAAGTAGCCTTAATGTTTGTTGCACAGGCTCCAGTGGAGGGCTTTTGCCACTGAATCATGCCTCTTTTTGTACTGGTTCTGTGCAAGTGCCGGGCATTCGCTTGCTATGTGGTTTATGGTTTCATTTTTCGTATTGCACTTCCTACTTATGGGAGAGATGTTATTTCCGTCTATCGTTCTTTGAACATATCTGGTTCTTAGGGCCTGATCTTGTGCCGCTGTTATCATTCCTACAGTTTCCTTCTTGAGCTCTCCCCTCTGTAGCCATTGCCATTTGTCATCGCTGGCTAGTTCTTTAGTCTGTCTCATGTATTGTCCGTGCATTGGTTTGTTGTGCCATTCCTCTGTTTCTGTCTGTCATTCTCCTGTCTCTGTATATTTCTAGGTCTTCGTCTACTTTTGCTAGTCCTTCTTCCCATGCACTCTTTAGCCACTCGTCTTCACTGGTTTTCAGATATTGCCCCAGTGCTCTGTTCTCGATGTTGACGTAGTCCTCTATGCTTAGTAGTCGTCTCCCTCCTTCCTTTCGTGTTATATATAGTCTGTCCGTATTTGCTATTGGGTGTAGTGATTTGTGTAGTGTCATATGTTTCCTGGTTTTCTGATCTATGCTGCGGAGTTCTGCCTTCGTTCATTTTCCACTATTCCTGTGCTGTCTCTAATTACTGGCAAAGCCCATGTGTTTATGGCTTTTATCATATTTCCGGCGTTGAGTTTTGACTTGAGTATCGCCTTGAGTCTCTGCATATATTCTTTCCTGATCGTGTCCTTCATCTCTTGGTGTTTTATATCCCCCCCTTCCATTATTCCCAGGTATTTGCATCCTGTCTCATCTATGTGTTTGATGTTGCTCCCATCTGGTAGCTTTATCCCTTCAATTCTCGTTACTGTGCCTTTTTGTATGTTGACTAAGGCGCATTTTTCTATTCCATACTCCATCCTGCTGTCCCCAGATACAATCCTTACTGTCTGGATTAGGGTATCTATTTCCTTGATGCTCTTGCCATACAGCTTGATGTCGTCCATGAACATCAGATGGTTGATTCTGTTGCCTCTTTTCTTGAGTTGGTACCCGGCATCCATCTTCTGTAGTACTTTTGTCATGGGAACCATGGCTACTACGAAGAGTAGTGGGGACAGTGAGTCGCCCTGGAAGATCCCTCTCCTGATATTAACCTCTGCTAGTCTTATTCCAGAGCTTGTAAGTATTGTATTCCAGTTGCGCATTGTATTTTGAGGAAGCTGATGGTGTTTTCCTCTGCCTCATATATTTTCAGGCATTCTATTAGCCATGTGTGTGGTATCATGTCAAAGGCTTTCTTATAGTCTATCCATGCCATGCTTAGGTTGGTTTTTCCTTCTCCTACTGTTCTTCATTACCATTTTGTCTATCAGAGCAGGTCTTTTGTGCCCCTACACTTCCTTCTGCAGCCTTTCTGTTGGTGGGGGTTGGTGTTCGTCTCCATCTAGGTAATTGTATAGCATTTCACTGATGATACCTGTTAGTAACTTCCACATTATTGGTAGGCAGGTATTTCCCTTACTCTTGTCTTTTTGTACTAAGGATGTTCTTCCTGTGGTCATCATTTGGGTGCATGGTGATTTGAGATACAATGCTGGAGTTGTTCTGCTATTCGTGGGTGTAGGGCCTTGAAGTTTTTGAGCCAGTATCCATGGACTTCATCGGGACCTGGGGCTTTCCAGTTTGGCATTTTCTTTAGTTGTGTCTGACTGTGTCTGTCATGATCTCTGTGAATCTTTGTTTTATTCTCCCTGTTTCTTCTTCCTTGACTTCCTGGAGTCATGTTGCATGTTTGTTGTGTGATACTGGATTGCTCCATATATTTTCCCAGAGTCTCTTACTTGGTTCGG
>NC_061108.1:21973269-21975769 GCF_015104395.2 Macrobrachium nipponense | reverse complement strand
AAATGAGCATCTCACGTACTACCCAACTGCAGCCTATATGCATATTTACTATCAACTGACAATCCGTTAGATTCCTCAAACTTACATAGTGGCTTAACAATAAGTTTTCCTACAACTTTGAAGAGTACAGGGAGAATAGAACTGGCCTGTAGTTACTGCAGTCTGCAGATATGCCATTCTTTGGAACAGGCATTATATTATGAAGCTTGTGTTCATCTGCGAAGATACTACGTTAACTTAAAAATTTATAGGATGTACTAATCTTGGTAGACAACACACCAGAAACTTTTTTTTTAAGAAACGAAGGGAAGAAACTATCAGGATCTTCTCCACTCAGCTATCAAAATTATCAAGATTTTCTTATCATCCTTTGAGCAAAATGAAAATTTTTTTTAAGAATAAGTTCAGGATGACAAGTATCGGGGAGGGACAGCCTCAGATGATTGCTTATCTTCAAAGGCTCGATGAAGCAGTTTAGCCTTTTCCCTTGGGCCAGTAATCAATCTGCCATCATCTGTTAATAGTAGTGGGATGGTAAATGAGTCTAACCCAAAGATAAATTATGCCAGGTTGGTCCACTACAGATGACGCTGACTAACTCCTTCTATTTCCTCTTCAAAGAAATATTGAAATTTCTCTGAGCTGAATGGTAAGTTTCTATTAGCAGCACGGTGAGACTTAACAAAAAAGGCAGTAATTTTCGTGTAAATGATTTCGTCTTCATGTGTGAATTTGGTCTGTTTGTGATGGTAAGCTCATCTACATGAATAATCACGCCATGGCTGGCGTTTGTCCCCAATGAAATTACCTTTCTAGTTACATACTTGATTAAATTAGCCGTCTGCATTTCATTTAACTTCTTCGGATTAGGATCTGATTTAGCATCTGAAACATTAAGTGCCTGACAAGTTGGCTCTAGATTTCTGCCAGACATTTTTTTTCCAAAGGTGGTATTAGGAATATACTGATTGACATCTCAGAGGCGCAATGATCATTAGTGCCTATATAGTTGCATACATTGGACTTCATATAGCGGGAACATGTGTGAATATGAAGCCTAACCTGTTACCAGAAATATGCGTGGGTTCCTCAGGTAGCTGGACGAAATCAGAGGATATATAGATCTCAAGAGCAGACCGGCCATGTTGAACCGTGAAATTTGAATTTATCTACTCCAAAAAATAACGAAGGAGGCTTTTGAATCCTGTGACTTGACTGAGTCATGTTAATCCTTCCCAAGAGACACTCATATATAGAATCGTCGATATTTGGATTGCTGTAAACAGAAATATGTAAGCATTGTCGAACTTGGTAAAAATTTTAAACTAAAAACTTCATGGCAACTACAATAAATAGGTTGTCCGAACTTAGAGCGTTCAGCCATACCTTGTGCATGTGGGATGTCACGACGATAAATAGTCAGGCCCATAGATCTTGGGTTTAAGAACTCAACTTCGACTTGCTGCTACTTACAAGAATCTCAGATAAAAGCGTCAAATTGTAGTTATGGACACTACTCTTGAGATCAAGAAAGTTTGACCTTAAGCCCCGAATATATGAGTAAAGCACTGCAATTTTTCTCGGAGTAATGAGCAACAGGCTCATGGCTCAGCCCAATGGCTCCTGTAAGATATAAAATGAACAGCGTAAAATCAGTAGCGAAACTATTAAATAGACCCATAACAGTAACATTGTAAAAATCAACAGAGAAAATAAATATTAATGCCATCAACAGCAACAGTATTTACATTACTTAAAAACAATTCCGTTGAAAGTCTAAATAAAAAACGTGGCCATATGTCATTGAAAAGCGCCGGAAGCAACTGGTGGACGAGGTATAAGAGGAAAAAAAAGTGTAAAACAGTAAGGTAACACTGTATATAATGAAAGAGAAAAATGTCAAACTAAAGCTGAACCACAGAGGAAGGAAGAGAGAAAAAGTAGAGAATCACAAGCGAAGAAGGGCAAAGAGATTGGATAAACACACCGTGGAAGGTAAACAATAGAATCAAGAACAAATGGGCGATGCTTTCATTTGATGGTGTGGAATGGACGACAGAATTGCTGCATCCTATCTGGCCGCCTTTGATTTATGGCTTACGGATCCAACGTTGAGTTTGATAAAGTGCATGATATCGTTCGCTGACTTCCGGTTAAGTTTGTGCTAGCGCTCAGGCACGATCAACCCAAAAGTCTCATTCGTTTCCCCCGGTCTATCCTCCGACGCCACCCCCCCCCCCCCCCCCCCCCACCCCCCCCCCCCCCCCCCCCCCCACCCCCCCCCCCCCCCCCCCCCCCCCCCCCCCCCCACCCCCCCCCCCCCCCCCCCCACCCCCCCCCCCCCCCCCCCGGGCCCCCATATGTATGCTGCCTCTTATTGTATTTTATTTATTATGAAATAAAGAGAACAATAATGAAATGAGGTATTTTTCGGGAAATTGGTTTTAGGATGTTATCAGTTTACAAGTATTCATATGAAGGTGTTAGTTGGTAGAGGCTG
>NC_061108.1:21941950-21972769 GCF_015104395.2 Macrobrachium nipponense | reverse complement strand
GACTAGGAGTAAGCCCTAAAAATAACGATAAAATAATAACCATAACAGAAGACAGACAGAGCAGAGGACGGAAGACTTACCTTCCTGCACATCTGTGCACGATGGTCTCCTAATCTCCTAATTACTAGGCACAACGAATCCCCAGCAGCAAGTATAGTCTCCATAGGAACAAAGGAATGGCTGACACTAACAGGTAAACGGGAGAGAAAATTACGGAACCAACTTGTAAACAGGAGAATAATGAATGCACAGAATATGACTATTGATACCTGCCAGACTAATCCAAGGCCAAAGAAAACCTTTGATGACAACATTGTTCAACACCGCTATACAACTGACAAAACGACTTCCATCAAATAATTCATTTACCGATTTGTTCACACGTTCCGAACCAATCACTGGCCGCTTCATTCGTCTCTTCTATCTTTTAATTAATCTTTTCCCAGCGCAAAATTCCAAATAATAATTCTGTTAAGAAGAGCATTCAACTTTCTGCTCCTCATCATCACGTATTTAAACAAAAATTCACATCCAAATGACGTTACGCTCAGCCATTAAATTTAGCTGCTTTAAATACCAGCGTGATTAATAACCAAAAGACAAAACTGAATAAAAACCTAGAACAATATCACAAATTCGATCCGTTAAGCTAAGGTATGGTATGCAAAGATCTAATAACCAACACATATAGATAAGGGTATCCAGAAGGAATTCAACACACAGCAATGGGAGCCTTACCTAACTACGGACAGGCTATTCAAGTAATCTTGAAGGGAATTTCGATACTGGAGGAAATGATAAATACAGTCTTCATTACATTATCTTACCCAGCGAGTGCCGGTTCATAGAATAAGACGCTGCTTAGTGTCATATACACATTGCATAGCTGATCAATTCGTCCTGTTTTTCCCCTCTCCCAAGGCAGGACCACTATTTCCGCAAGTGAACCAACAGCAAATCATATTCCCACGGCCAACATTAAGAGCAAAATTCCATATTACCCAAAAACCACCATGCAGTGATGACTCGTGTTTCGCAACTTCTCCAAATCAAAGGACATTACTAATCAGCAGTATAACACTGGAACGACATCCAGAATGTTGAAATAATGAAAGATTTGTTTGGTGTTTACCATTTTACATCTAATCCATTATCCCCCAATTTATTGCCATTTCGTTTCTATCTTGCGACCACGACCCTCTATGATAACTGTCTATGGAGAGCAAAATGAGGAAGTACAAAATTACCACAACTTTAAACAAATATGACAAACCATAAACTTTGATCAAGTGCGCACGGTTATACAGCCCAACATTTGCTTCCATAAAAGGAGGAGAAATATGTACCAATAAACTTTTCATTTGTAACTGCATTACTGAACGGGTAACAGTAACAGACACAACATTTACACAACCCAATCGTCCACCCACAGGCAGACCTCTCCTCTCCCACCAATGACCCTGATTCAATTGTGAAGAGAAAAAAAAAATGGTCGTAGCTAATGAACGTAAATACCATCCCTTGACCCATTTTGCCGTCACTTATAACGGTATATATATATATATATATATATATATATATATATATATATATATATATATATATATATATATATATATATATATATATATATATATATATGTATATATATATATATGTATATATATGTATATATATATATATATATATATATATATATATATATATATATATATATATATATATATATATATATATATATATATATATATATATAATAGGCTGCTCTTTCCAATGGAATGATTCTGTTTGTGCGACCAAGGGGCTGTTTAATTTAGTTCAAGAACTTTAGGCTGTCAAGCCAAGCACCGGGGCACTTTCGGGTATTCAGAGGTGAAGACGGTGGTAAAAAGGTGAAGAAAGTGAGTTGCAGTGGTTGGACGAAAAGAGAAAAGAAATTCGGATATTAAAGGAGATGAAGTGCAAGGATCTACATATAGAAACTGAGAGAAAACACCACAATTCCACTAAGTAATAATAATTAGAGAAGTTGGACAGCAAGATTGAAGAAAGTCATCAAGAATGGAAGTAAAGGCTAAAAGTGAGCGCATCTAGTCGCCGAAGGAACGCTACACACATCCCTTAGTAATGCCTACAGTGGACCACGAGATGCACAACGCCTCTATGGGGAGTGTTAAACATGAGCAAGTTTTCGAACTGGTGCTCACTTACTACAGAACAAGATTCTTCTAGTTATAAAGGGAAGCCGAGTTAAATCTTTTACAATATAAAAAAACAAAAAAAAATGTTCCTTTGTCTCATCTCGAAAGTTAGCTGCATTTCCCGTCATCATTAACTCAAGTAAAAAATGCGTCGAGGTTTCTTCAGCACAATCGAGTTTTCTGTATAGCGTATAAGGCTGTATGAAATCCTCAGCCGACCGTGGTGGCCTGTGTTGTTGCGGTGTCGGACACAAGATCATGGTTAACTTTAACCGTAAAAAAAAAAAAAAAAAAAAAATACTAAGGCTAGCCGCTAGAGAATAACAATTTTGTATATGTTTGATGATTGGAGGGTGGATGATCAATATATTAATTTGCAGCCCTCTAGCCTCAGCAGTTCTGAAGATCTGAGGGCGGACAGTAAAAATGCGGACGGACAGACAAAGCCATCTCAATAGATTTCTTTTACAGAAAACCGCAAAGCAGTGATGAAAGAGCAACGTCGACTTTCCAGATCAGACAAGCGAACGACCTACGCGTTGCTGGCGAACTAAAGGAACTTGACATTTTAATCATTTATTTTTCATTTTTAGTTTCGCCTCAATTCTCGGCCTTTTCTGCGATCTCTGAGACCTCTGAACTTCCTGCCTGAAGAGTAAATCTTTTTGCAACTTTTCTTCTGTTAATTAAAAATGATATTCATCAAACTGGGAGGTATTTCGTAAAATGATAAAGCATAGTTGATAACAGATATTGGAGAAATAAGACATGCCGCACTATCTGCTCTCATATGAACTCGTGATACTTTTCTTTCTGATTTGCCTTCTTATTTTCATGCCACTGTATATAGCAAAGAAACTTCTCTGAAGTCATTTTGCCAACTATTTTGAAAGCAAAGCGCTAAGCAAGATTTACGAAAAAAAACAAGCTTAACAGTTCACAGAAAATTGTTCGACACAATAAAAACATGGCACGATTATAAGTATAACGCTGAGATCAACGCTGAATTTCCTGAAACAGAAGGACTACGAAGCGCAGTAAGCAATCGAGTCAACATTTAGAAAAGAGATTACCAGCTCTTCCTCCACATTTCAGCTACGACTGGATGACAGAGTTCGAGTTCCCCTGTACATTTTATTTCTCCTTGGCCTCCTTGTGTATTGTATTTTAAGCCCCCCAGGTACATCTTAATTTACCTTTCACAACATTCAAAGGATTTCACGACTTCGTCCAAATATAAAATTTTTCTTCTTAATACTAGCTTTTACAAAGAAACTTTTAGCAATTTTGATCACTGCTTTGTCATGAGATTCTTTGATCCTTCCTTTTTCATTAAATAAACCCAACGCGATCTAATCTATTGGCGTCTCATTTGAAAAATCACACCTTATGTCAAGTCATCACAACTAAAATGCTTATTTTTAAATTCAAGTGATACAAATTGTTTACCGAATGGATAAGGTTCTAGTTACTGCAAAAAATGACTCAAAATATAAGCAGCTAGGATTCTGAAAAAAAAAAAAAAAAAAAAAAAAAAAAAAAAAAAAAAAAAAAAAAAAAAAAACGGGTTCATAAGTCTAATAAACTACGCTGGAAGTTGTATCGTCCGCTACTTACTGTTAATAAAAAAAATCTATCCAGCTACTAACGTTTTCCCCAAAGTCCTTTTCTAAAGTTTTCTCTTTCTATTTGCCTTCCACCTAGACTACATGATAGAAAAGCAAGAGAAAGAGACCAGGCAAACGAAAAATACTTTATGCACGCTTTTCTTGATTTTCTTTCTCAATTTTGTTTCCGACAGGCAGAGCATAAAATAAGCAATTGTCTGAAATAATGGTTCTTCCTATCTCCTCTGTGGAATGGGGGTCCCCTCTCCTCCCTACGACGTGGCTCGAGATAAAGGCTTTGTTTACTTTATATGCCAGTTTCTCCTCAAATATCATCCATTTTCAATTCTCTCTCTCTCTCTCTCTCTCTCTCTCTCTCTCTCTCTCTCTCTCTCCCCTTAGACAAGACGTTGTGGAAAGTGCGCTCAGATCACAAACGAGAGAGAGAGAGAGAGAGAGAGAGAAGAGAGAGATAGAGAGAGAGAGAGAGAGAGAGAGAGAGAGAGAGAGACGAGAGAGAGAGAGAGTATTCATTTCTCCTCGATGAGTTAACCCTTACCTGACTGGGGAATAATCACTCAAAAGCCCATCCATCCAGCTCATTAGAACTTTGGTTTAATAGTAGGTAGGCATTCTGTTTTATGGTCAACAATGCAGTTTCATGAAAATCCTAATTATATATGATAACAAATGTTGCTAAATAATGAACAGAATATCAAAACGAAGCCGAAGTTTACGGAAACAACTATCAACAGCATTCTTCTTATAACAATGATCTTATTTCAGCCACTTTTCACATCATCAGGAGGATCCAAGACATGAACTGTCTGCGTATATATAAAACTCAAAACATACAAACTAAAAAAACTAATTAGGCATCACAAGTCACCAGGGGCTGAAGTAGTTTCCTAATGACTTTTTTTTTTATATTTGAAGATGAATAATCAATCCTAAGATTTTAAAACGACCAAGGAGAGCAAAAATAAAATAATAGTGGTTTGAGCAGATACTGCAGTTTGGTTTTCTGTCATGTCTGAAACGGTAAACGACACAATTGTTAGAATAGAATATGATATTGAATTTTGTCCAAGGGCTAAGCACTGGGTCCTATGAGGTTATTCAGCACTGAAGAAGAAAATGAGTTGAAAGGTCTGATATGTTTAACAGGGAGGAAACCTTGCAGATGCACTATGAAACAATTGTTCGGAGAGGGTTGATAGAAAGATGGAAGAAAGAGAATATGAATGGAGGTACAGTAATAGGAATGAAATGTGGGTACATAACTGTTGGATAAAACGTCTCCCAATCCCTCTCGCCAAGTCTCGTTTCTCTCTCTCTCTCTCTCTTCTCTCTCTCTCTCTCTCTCTCTATCTATCTATCTATAACACAAACGCATAAAAGGATGATCAAGCGGCCACAATTACATGAGAACTAATTCCCTCAATAATGAAGCATCCGCATTCACCAGATCGCTGATGGTTAATTAACGTGGCCTTTAATGTCCTCAGCAATTGGCCAGGGCGCTATTCAATGCCGATATGGAGCTATTTAATGACCAAATATTCTCGCCTCCTCCTGTCAGCGCTCGCGTGGTGTGTGTGTTAAACCAGCAAAGGGCTAGGATGTCTAGAACAATCCAGGTATCTATGAAAAGTAAATAAAAATGTACTTCACAACTGGACGCACGTAAGAGCAGTAATCTCTTGTACAGAACGTTTACATTATTTCGAAATATATAAAACAGAAGTTTGACAATTCCGGGGCTACTATAAATATATAAGTTAAATATCCTAGGCACATGCACGTGCACACACGTGTGTGTGTGTGTTACAGGCAGATAGCAAATTCAGTCATTCATGAAATGACAGAAATTTTAGTAATTTCACGAAATTACTGTTTCAATCAGGCTTTTCCAGAAATTACTAAACAATTTCTAGTCATTAATGAAATGACTGAAACTTTGTGGCTGCGTTTCACTACAAGAGTGTTAGGTTTTAGGCAGATAATGATATAAAAAATCTATTGTTTAAGATTGATAAAGATATACAGTGGTATGTCGAGATATGAAAGGCCCAACTTACAAAAAACTCGAGATATGAAAGCAAATACGAAAATTTTTTGGCTCTACATACGAAAATTTTTCAAGATACGAAAGGTTGTTGCTGTAAAGTCTGAGATTCGCCCAGACCACCGATAAAAATTTTAAAACTCGCGCGCCGCCAACTGAGTAGATCGCCGCCATCCTCCTGCTCTCCCATTGGTTCCTGATGCTAGTCACCGCCATGAGATCCTTCTCTCCTATTGGTCAGCATCCCTCCCATGATGCATCTACGTAGCGGCGTGCTTCTTCGGTCACTTCACGGCATCATCGGTATCGTACGCACGCGGTATTCGTTTGTTCTAACAATTTCATTTATTAATAACGTAAATTCGTTAGTAATTTCGTTGTAGTATACTTTATCGTGTTGTGTGAGAACTTTACTACATACGTATACGTACTACATAACATAATTACGTACAATATATACGTAGTCATGGGTCCCAAGAAAGTTGAAATTCACGGAAAGAAGAGGATGCTCTCTTTGGAAACGAAGATGGAGATCATTAAAAAAATATGAAGCTGGTATGCGATTGAGTGTGATCGCTAAGGAATATGGCCAAAATCCGTCGACGATAGGCACCATCCTTAAGCAGAAGGATGTCATCAAAAGCAGCTACACTTCCAAAGGGCGTGACTATTTTGTCCAGCAAGAGGACCCACGTGCATGATGAAATGGAAAGGCTTCTTCTTGTCTGGATAAAAGACAAAGAAATCGCTGGTGATACGATAATAGGAACGGCAATCTGCCACAAGGACCAGCCCTATTTTTGGCGATTTGATTGCCCAGGCCGAAGACAACTAGGAGAAGGCACATCAACGCCAACCCCAGAGTTCAAGGCTTCGCATGGGTAGTTCGAGAAATTCCATAAACGGACTGGCACCTTTATTTGGTGCAGCATGGGGAGGCGGTCCAGCTCGGACACGAAAGCGGCCGAAGCCTTTAAGAAGATGTTCGACGAGATGACTCTCAGCGAAGGCTACAGTTTTCAGCAAATCTTCAACTGTGTGAGGAGACTGGCCTTTTTTGGAAAGAAATGCCTCGTTGGACGTACATCACGCAGGAAGAGAAGAAGCTACCCAGGTATACACCTATGAAAGACAGGCTTACGTCAGTGGGGATTGCAAGGTGAAGCCCCTACTGGTCTATCATTCCGAGACTCCTCGAGCCTTCAAGGCCCACAAAGTGCTTAAGGAGAAGCTTCCAGTGATGTGGAGGGCTAATGCGAAAGCCTGGGTAACGAGGCTTTTGTTCACCGAGTGGGTAAATCTGTGGTTCGGCCTGACAGTGAAGAAATTCTTGGAAGAGAAGCACCTCCCTTTGAAATGTCTGCTGGTGTTGGACAATGCCCCTGCCTACCCTCCTGGCCTCGAGGAAGATATCCTAGCAGAGTATTCCTTCATCAAGGTTCTTTATCTTCCGCCTAACACCACCCCTCTCCTCCAGCCCATGGAACAGCAAGTGATATCGAACTTCAAGAAGCTGTATACGAAACATCTTTTCAAGAGATGTTTCAACATCACCGATACCACAAACTTCACCTTGCGTGAATTTTGGATGGAGCATTTCGATGTTGTCATATGCATCCGACTCATTGACTAAGATTGGCAGGAGGTTTCGAGGCAAACCTTGAATTCCTCGTGGAGGAAACTCTGGCTGATGCTGTATCCGCCCGAGACTTCGAGGGATTCGACGTGGGCGAAGCTGGTGCTGCAGATTCAGAAACAGTTGACGATCCTGAAACTGTTTTACAACCAGATCTTGACGAGATCGTTGCACTCGGCAAGTCCATAGGGCTGGTCGTTGACGAGGACATCAATGACCTTCTCGAGGAGCACCAAGAGGAGCTTATGCCGGGTGACCTGAAGGAGTTGGAGGCCATGCAACATAACGTCGTTCAAGAGGAGTTCTCTAGCAGCGGCGAGGAGGAGGACGATGACTCTATGACAACGGCAGAAATTAAGGATGCTCTAGCTGCTTTTCATAATGAGCAATCATTCGTAGAAAAGAGACACCCGAAAAGGCTTACACAGGTCGTATGCTTCCACAGTTCGATGATGTTTGCCTGAGTCGTTTCTGGAACATTGTCAACAATAATACATCTGTCGTGACATGTGCCGCGAGGAGAAGCTTCTAACAGACAGCAACGTCGACAAAGAATGTACCATTTCTCTTCGCGAGGCTTGAAAGTGCTTCGTCTGGAGGTCAAGGTTTTGTGAAGTGCAACTGCGCAACTCTTAAGAACAAGTGCACCAAACTTCAATGCAGGTCCTACGAAATTGGTGTTAAATGCAACAGCCCCTGTCATAACAGTTTGTGCTGTAAATAATTAATTTTAATATGAATGTCTGATCCAATGCTGTAGCAGTAAAGAAACACAGACTTGTTTTTTTTTCTTCTTTTATTAAAAAATAATATATATATAAATATAATGGATACAGACACAATGATCCTTTGGTGGAGAGGTAATAATCTCCTACATGGCTTGACTTCTACTAACTACACATACTCCCCACTCTCCAAGAGAACATCTTAAATAATCATTGACAATCAACAACAAGTAATATACAAAACTCAATTAGTCATAAATGGTCATTTAGACCTCTTCCTTAATAACCCACAACAGAAATACCTTTATACATAAACTGTCCAATTAAACCCAAACAGTAATTAACCCTCTTACGCCGATTGACGTATTAAACGTCGAGTCAAAATGTCTCCCGTATGCCGATTGGACGTACCATACGTCGACTCAAAAAAGTTTTTTTTTAAATTCGCGGAAAAATACTTATAGGCCTACCAGCCAAAAACTTTTGAATCACGCGCCTTGGGGATGCTGGTAGTTTCACGGATCGAGGTGTTATTTTGTTTCAAAGCGTGACCCAAGTGCGCATGCGCGGAATCCTTCCTTCTCGCTCCAGCCAGCATCATCGTAGCATCATCCGTCAGCGATCTTTTGCCGCAATCGTTTTTTGACTGAGCTTGTGCGAGACTTTGAACATTTGTGTTGGTACAGAACGTTCATAGAGATGTCTGACCGTCGTATGACACGCGAAAGGCGCGTTTTACCCGTCGGAAGGGATTGTGTTAGAAGAGTTTTGGACTTGGATGCTGGCGAAGGACCCAGCACCCAACCTGACCTCGCTCCTCAACGCCGTTCTGTGCGACCACATGTCGATGAAAGTGCTTCGAATGTGTCTCATTTGCCGTTAGTAACCCCAAGGAAGCATCGTGCCGTCCTTAGGGGCATTCGTAGGAAGTTTGGGAGGGCTCAAACCAAGGGACATTGACGATTATTTATCGGAGCTCGATCGAGAGCATTTGGCAAGTCCTCATTTTGATGGCGGTTGGTCATCCAGTGACGAGGACATTACTCCCGATCATAGTGATGACGAAGGATTATTTGCCCCCAATGTCCGTTCGAGGGTCACATCCCGAAAGTGAACTAGAATTTAATAGTTTTAGTGCTTATGAGGGGGAATCTGAGGAGGGGGAGGACGATGATTTAGGATCAAGTTTTGTGGCGATGATGATGGGGATACAGAAAGCGAAGGCTTGAGTGAGGGAGATGGGTCAGTGAGGGGGTTCGTGTGGGAAATCATGCCCGCGCTCGTGCGCGCGCGCGCGCAGGGGCGTAAAAGGTCGGATAGTCGTGCTAGCCAAGGGTCGTCCGAGAGCGACGATGGGTGGACAGAGGACCCCACACCACCTACCATGCATCCATTTACGGCAAATCCTGGCTCACCGTACCTGTTCCCCTGACTGCTCTGGGTTTTGTTCAGCTTTTCCTTACGTGGGAATTGCTGGAGTACCTGGTAGCAGAGACGGCGGACTACACCAGGTATTGCCGTGATGAACTACGCACGACATTATCATATCACTGGCGAGGCTGCAACCTCCCTGACATGGCGCATTTTTGGGGCTCCACGTTTTTTTTGGATTGATTCCTGCTGCCGACGTCAGGATGTATTGGAGGCGTAATTTTTTTTTAACTACGCCCAATGTGCCCGGCATTATGCCCCGTGATACTATCTGGCGTTGTGACAGATATTTCAACGCCTTCAACCGAAGGGCCATACCCCGGAATAACTCTGATCGCCTCATTTTAGTGCGCCCAGTGTTGGAATATATTCGTGAACGCTGTAAAACTCTCGTGATTCCTGGAAAGAACCTTTCTTTAGATGAGGGGATGATGCCTTACAAAGGACGTCTAAGCATCAAAGTGTATAACACCAAGAAGCCGAAGAAATATGGCGTGAAATTTTTTTTATTACCGAGGCCAACACTGGCTACGTCGTGGACTTTTCGGTGTATTCCAGGGTCTTCTCCACGATGCGTGAAACTGTTTTCGGGCTTGTGGATCGTTTCCGTAACCAGGGATACCACCTGTTTATGGATAATTATTATAACTCGGTATCCCTGGCCCAGGAACTGTATGATGCAGGTGTTCACGTCAGTGGTACCCTTCGGTTTGGTGCGTGGGGCCCCGAATTCCCTCAAGAGGTACGCTAGCCATCAGCAACATCTGGCAAGAGGAGAGACACAGTGGCGGCGGAAGGGAGCTGTCTTCGTCATCTGTTGGAAGGGTGTCCGACTCGTCGCCATGATTACGACGAGCCATGAACCTGTCCAAGAGGAGATCGTGCAGCGGAAGAACGCGTCGACAGGGCCGAGTTGTGTATGAGCAGTTTTTCGGTGTAGAGCGCCCTAACCGTCATTGGGCACTACAATAGGCACATGGGAGGAGTTGATCTCTTTGATCAACTCATCCAATATTATCCCTTCGCCAGGAGAACCAGGAGCTGGACCCAAAAGCTCCTGAAATACATTCTGCAGTTGGCCCTCCAAAATGCCTACGTACTCTACTGTGGGTTATCTACGGTCCCGATCTACGGAGGATGAGCACTTCAGTTCCTCGAGGTAGACCGGGGAAGCCCTCATCAACTTTGATCCCAATGAGTGGCCTTCCATGTCTGGCCCCCTGCCCCGAGCTGTAGATCTACCCATAGAGGAAAGGGCAGACCTTAGGGGTGCCTACTTCGGTCATCCTTTTCTGCCGCCCCCCCCCCTGCTGCTGCCGATGCCCCTGCTGCTGACCCCCGCCCCTGCTGCCGCCACCCCTGCTGCCGAACGCCCCTGCTGCTGACGCCCCTGCTGCCGCCGCCCCTGCTGCTGACGCCCCTGCTGCCGCCGCCCCTGCTGACGCCCCCACCCGCGCCCCTTCTCGTCGGGTAGTGGACCCTCCGTGTCGGCTGATGCCAGGGGATCACACAAAGGATCTCCTAGAAGGGCGCAGGCAGAAATGGTGCCGGGTGTGCCATATGAATGGCAGAAGGAGAGACACCCGGTTCTTCTGTCGCACCTGCAAGATAGCTCTATGCAGGTTCGGGGAGTGTGACCGCAAATACCACAGTGCGGTCTTCTATTGGAGTGCGACTCAGCGGCGGTCAAGGGAGGGTGCACGGAACCGCGCCCTATCCCAGCGGCCGTAAGGGCGCGCGTCTCCCTCCTCCACCTGTACCTCATCATGTCGAGAGGAAAAAAATGCAAGACTCTTCAATGGAGGAGGGAGAAAACAAGAATAGAACGAAGAGTCAGGATTAGGAGTGAGTATTCTGCATTTGTTTTATATTTATTTTTTTATTTATTTTCAAGTTTTTATATCTCAGTATCTATGCATGAATACGATATTTCATTGTATGCAAAAGAAAAGTGTCACCTGCATTCCTTTTATTTATGTATTCGTATCAGAATCGGAAAATGTAATAAATAAAGAAATGCATACATATATATATTATATATATATATATATATATATATATATATATATATATATATATATATATACTATATATATATAATATATATATATATATATATATATATATATTATATATATATATATATATATATATATATATATATATATATCTTTAAATTTTTTTTTTATGTTGGTATTTTTGGGTAAGCAAAAAATACATAACAGGTCTAGTAATCTTCATTTATTTATCTTCATTTTGAACGAAATAAATTTGAAGTCTCTAGAACAATATTGTGATTTATGGTGAATTTATCTGAAAAAAATATCTTTCTTCCCTTCCCTCACGCGCCGCTTCACGGCCGAAAATCTCCGAAATGCGTAGATCGCATTATCCTAATATTTGCTCCTTTTCATATAAGCCGTTTTATAAAGTTTCATATATCAAAATGTCGTAAATCATGAAAAATACAACAAAAAATAATTAAAGGTTGTAGCTTTTCTCATTTCT
Source organism: Macrobrachium nipponense (assembly GCF_015104395.2). NCBI lineage: Eukaryota > Metazoa > Arthropoda > Malacostraca > Decapoda > Palaemonidae > Macrobrachium > Macrobrachium nipponense. The sequence continues at coordinate 21,960,593 of NC_061108.1, read as the reverse complement.
GAAATATCTGCATATAAATTACGATAATTGGAAAAAAAACTACGTACGGTCAACTTTGATGCAATATAAATGGTCAAAAAACGTAATTGTAAGTTAAATCTCTTACGACCTAGTAATATTCATTTATTTATCTTAATTTTGAAACAAATTTGAAGTCTCTAGAACAATATTGTTATTTATGGTGAACTTTTGAAAAAAATATCTTTCTTCCCTCCTGCGCGCCGCTTCGCGGCCGAAAATCTCCGAAATGCGTAGATCGCATTATCCTAATATTTGCCCCTTCCTTTTCATATTAGCCGTTTTATAGAGTTTCATATATCACAATGTGCGCAAATTCATGACAAATACAACAAAAAATAATTGAAGGTTGTAGCTTTTCTCATTTCTGGAAATATCTGCATATAAATTACGAAATAGGGGAAAAAAACTACGTACGGTCAAATTTGACGCAATCGAAATGGTCAAAAAAAAACGTAATTGTAAGCTAAATCTCTTACGGTCTAGTAATATTTCATTTATTATCTTCATTTTGAAACAAATTGAACGTCTCTAGAACAATATTGTGATTTATGGTGAATTTCTGAAAAAAAAACAAAATCTTTCTTCCCTCCGCGCGCCGCTTCGCGACCGAAAATCTCGAAAAATGCGTAGATCGCATTATCATACTATTTTCCTCCTTTTCATATTTGCCGTTTTTTATAGAGTTTCATATATCAAAATGTGCGCAAATTCATGAAAAATACAAAAAAAAAAATAATTAAAGGTTGTAGCTTTTCTCATTTCTGAAAATATCTGCATATAAATACGATAATTGGAAAAAAAACTAATTACGGTCAACTTTGACGCAATCGAAATGGTCGAAAAACGTAATTGTAAGCTAAATCTCTTACGGCCTAGTAATATTCATTTACTTATATTCATTTTGAAACAAATTTGAAGTCTCTAGAACAATAATTTGATTTATGGTGAATTATGCAAAAATATCTTTTCTTCCCTCCCCGAGCGCCGTTTCGCGGCGGAAAATCTCCGAAAGCATAGATCGCATTATCCATATTTGCTCCTTTTTTCATATTAGCCATTTTATAGAGTTTTCATATACAAAATGTGCGTAAATTCATGAAAAATCACAAAAAAATAATTAAAGGTTGTAGCTTTTCTCATTTCTGAAATATCTGCCATATAAATTTACGATAATTGGAAAAAAACTACGTAAGGTCAACTTTGACTGCAATCGAAATGGTCAAAAAACGTAATTGTAAGCCTAAAATCCTTATTACGGACCTAGTAATATTCATTTGTATTTATTTCTTCATTTTGAAACAAATTTGAATCTGCTTAGAACCAATATGTGATTTTTATGGATGAATTTCTGAAAAATATATCTTTCTTCCTCCGCGCGCCGCTTCGCGGCCGAAAATCTCCGAAATGCGTAGATCGCATTATCCTAATATTTGCTCCTTTCATATAAGCCGTTTTATAGAGTTTCATATATCAAAATGTGTGCAAAATTCATGACAAATACAACAAAAAATAATTGAAGGTTGTAGCCTTTCTCATTTCTGAAATATCTGCATATAAATTACGATAATTGGAAAAAAAACTACGTACAGTCAAATTTGACGCAATCGAAATGGTCGAAAAACGTAATTGTAAGCTAAATCTCTTACGGTCTAGTAATGTTCATTTATTTATCTTCATTTTGAAACAAATTTGAAGTCTCAGAACAATATTGTGATTTTATGGTGAATTTCTGAAAAAAATATCTTTCTTCCCTCCGCGCGCCGCTTCGTGGCCGAAAATCTCCGAAATGCGTAGATCGCATTATCCTAATATTTGCTCCTTTTCATATTAGCCGTTTTATAGAGTTTCATATATCAAAATGTGCGCAAATTCATGAAAATACAACAAAAAATAATTAAAGGTTGTAGCTTTTTTCATTTCTGAAATATCTGCATATAAATTACGATAATTGGAAAAAAAACTACGTAGAGGTCACTTGACGCCATCGAAATTTCGAAAACGTAATTGTAAGCTAAATATCTTACGGCCTAGTAATATAATTTTTTATTTATATTCATTTTGAAACAGATTTGAAGTCTTTAGAACAATATTGTGATTTATGGTGAATTTTTGAAAAAAATATCTTTCTTCCCTACGCGCGCCGCTTCGCGGCCGAAATCTCCGAAATGCGTAGATCGCATTATCTAATATTTGCTCCTTTTCATATTAGCCGCTTTATACAGTTTCATATATCAAAATGTGCGTAAATTTATGACAAATACAACAAAAATAATTAAAGGTTGTAGCTTTTCTCATTTTTGAAATATCTGCATATAAATTACGATAATTGGAAAAAAAATACTACGTATGGTCAATTTTGACGCAATTGAAATGGTCGAAAAACGTAATTGTAAGCTATATCTTACGGCTTAGTAATATTCATTTATTTTATATTAATTTTGAAACAAATTTGAAGTCTCTAGAACAATATTGTGATTTATAGTGAATTTCTGAAAAAATATCTTTCTTCCCTCCGCGCGCGCTTCGCGGCCGAAAATCTCCGAAATGCGTAGATCGCATTATCCTAATATTTGCTCCTTTTCATATTAGCCGTTTTATAGAGTTTCATATATCAAAATGTGCGCAAATTCATGAAGAAATACAACAAAAAATAATTAAAGGTTGTAGCTGTTTCCTTTTCCGAAATATGTGCATATAAAAAAAATATATATAAAAATAAAAATTTTTCGACATTTGGTCAACTTTAACTCGTCCGAAATGGTCAAAATCTGCAATTTTAATCTAAAACTCTTGCAATATCATAATATTCAATCATTTGTCTTAATTTTGAAACACAAATTGGAAGTCTCTAGAACAATATGTGATTTACGGTGAATTTTTTGAAAAAAATATTTTTTTTGCGTCCGCGCGTTACGAATTCGTACATCATTTTGTGATAATATTTTTCCGGTGTTGATTTTATTGTTTTACAATGTATTATATATAAAAATGAATGCAATTTAGTGTACAATACAACGCATAAAAAAGTAACTGGTTAGCTTTGACCGTTTTCTGCACAGCGTGATTTGAATACAATTATGTATGAATTTTTTTTTTTGCTACCATATCGCATTATTTACATATGATAATGATATTATTTTTATCATTTCTGATGGTTGCATTCTAAACTTCAGGCAATGACAAAAAAAGGAGCCAAAAATGAACTCTTAATCTCAAAACTACGCGCGCTGTGATTTTTTGAAAAAATATTTTTTCCACTTCCGCGCTCACTCCAAACCGGGCCCGGCATACGGGAGACGTTTTGATTTTTAGGGCTTCGGCGTAGAGGGTGGGTTAACAGTTTCAAACAATAATTATACACTCCCCCCTGAATTAAATTCACATATATTACAAACTCTAGCTCTTCTAACTCTTGTTGAATGTCTTGAAATCGCGTTGCACTCAGCAACAGTGCCTGAATCTTCCTCTTCCCCCTCATCTTCATGAACAGGAAGCTGTATAAGAAGCTCCTCATCCTCAGCATCAGCATCAGTAGTCTCCTCACTCAACCCTTGTGAAGAACACAAACGAAGATCACTAACATGGCGTGGAACTCCATTGACTTCAACAGCTTGTTCTGACAAAACTCTCGTAACCTTGCCTCTTTCAAATTGCATATTGCATCGCATGTTGGATGGTTTTACCCACACCTCATCACCTGCTTTGTAGGGACCACTCACTGCCACTTTGCTCATTGTGCATGGATCCACTCCTCAGACCTCACAGGGTAAGAATACAGCATACTGACAGGGGCAGTCGTTGAGTTGCATTCATCACGAGGCCTCAAATTATACAGATATGCAGCCTCTGCAATGCTACAGCCTTTTCTTGCAGCAATGACTTTAACAGTTTGATGGCATCTCTCAGCTATACCATTTCCTGATGGAACATAAGCAAATCTAAAATTAATATGCACGCACCACTTTTTTGCAAAGTCAGCAAATAATTTGCTGCAAAAAGCAGTGTCATTGTCAGTTAACAGTTCCTCCGGCACTCCTTGTTCATAGAACACTGTCTCAAGTTGCCCGATGATGCTCTCACTGGTCTGAAAATGGAGCCGACGCCAGATGGCAAATCGAGATGGTCCACAATCAATGAGAGTAAGATACAGCCATCATCATAGTGAGTAACATCCATGCCAACTCTCTGCCACACTCTATCCACTTCCAGACTACCCTTCTGCCACTTCACTGGGGCCGGGTCTATTGACTGGCATGCCTCACAGCATTTAACAACAGCCTGTACTTGCCGCCTGGTAACTCCTGGATGGACTTTCTTCACAAAATAGAGAGTTCTTCTCACACCCGGGTGACCAGCAGCATGATGGATCTCCTTAATTCCATCACTAATGGCAAGGACAGCAGAAGCACACACAAGTTTTGCATCTTGGTGACATGAACCAAGGTCCCTCAGCCAGCGCTGAGGTAGATGTGTCAAACTGTCAGCTTTATTATTGGCAGAAGACACAAGTGTAATAGACAGCTGGAGGTCACACTCTTCTATCAATGACAAGACTATTCCTAGTCTTCTTCAGATGAGCATTTCACTTGCAGCCTTAGTCTTCAATCTGCTTTTTCCTAGAAGTCCATCAGAAATCCATCTATGCACAGTAGATGAGTCAGTCATTAACTCCACCTTTTGTATCTTCCAAGCCAGTGCAAGATTCAATCCTTTAATGACTACATCTAGCTCAGCCATATTGATGTGGCAAGAGTCGTCTTTCCGCAGCCAACTGGCATCTTCCACAATGGAACCATTTACTTCCACTGCAACACCAAGTGCAAGAGAACTAGCATCCACCCAGATCTTGAATTTGTCACCGGTGACATTCCACTGTCCTCTCACAGGGTCATCCTTCTTAACCTTTTCCAGAAGTTCCTGCAGACACATTTTGATGTAATCATCATTAATGACGTCGACCCATCCTTCAGTGACTTTATTGACTCTTCTCTTGATGAATGCTACCGCCACTCGCAGCCATCCACAAACAGGGTAATGGCCTAACAGTCTACCACAGTATGAGAACACTGCTCACCGAGTTAATGTCTTGGTGTATTGCCCAGGTCATTGTCCCTTTTCCAAAAAAGACTCTCCTGCTCCCCCCGAACTCTCAGGCCCAATGCTCGAGCCCCTTCAGCAAGTCTTTGGTGTGGCTTACTTACTAGCCCAAAATTTCTAAGATGCTCCTCCACACGGCTGGCCTTAACAATATCTTCATTCACCAAGATGTCATCAATATAAGCTGATGTCCCTTTTCTTACAATTGGGGTCCTGAAGGAGAACACAGTTTAAAACAGATTTCACTACCATTGGAGCAATATTCAAGCCAAACCCCAGTCGAGTCAGGCAATACCTCTGGCCTTTGAAATATACAGTCTGGTATGGCCACAGAGACTCATGGATTCTTATTTGCATGTAAGCTTTAGCCAAGTCTACTACAGATACATTCACTCCTTGCCTGCGCCACTCACGTAGTTTGTCTGAGCTCACATCCGAGTCTGCTGTAAATGCATCAATGTACGTATTCAGTTCTTTGAAGTCCAGTACAGGCAGCACCTTCTTTTTATTTTGCTGTACAACAGCCATGAGGGGAATAAGCCCCTTAGCTGGTCCATATTTATTCTCATCATAAGGAAGCAGCCAGCCATCATTCACCCATCTTTGTAGCTCTGATTCATACAGGTCTTTTGCCTCCTAAGGTACAGAATATGCCTTTGCTCCATTCTCCAAGATGCCAGGCTCCTTGCCCTCAGACCATTTCCATGTAACTGTCCAACATTTAATCACAGGATCATAAATTGCACTAAAATCACGCTCATCCACCCCCACCATCACATCAACGGCTGCAGAAAAGAGTGTCTTCCATTCCAAATCGTACACCACCCTGGGTATCGACAGTGACTCCTCCTAGAGCCTTCACACCATCCATGCCGAGAAGAAATTTAAAACCGAGTGGCATTAGAGTAGTTACACATACAGAAATGCTGGCAGTAGCTCCATTACTGATCTGCAAGTGCACGACGCCCATTCCTTCACACACACATTCTTGCCCAATCACAGTTATCATGCTAACTGCGCACTTGTTCCATGCCTTACAGCATGAAACATGAGCGATGCTTTGAGAACACCCAGTGTCTACTAACACGTAACACTGAAGACCCTCTACACTCAAACAATACTTGGCAGCACCTTACTCAGTGGGTTTGGGGAGAGGAGGCTGGCGCTGATGCCTCCTCTCCTTGCTTGTTTCCCGAACAAGCTGACGCAATGTCCCCCATTCCCCCACACCGATAGCACTTTACCCTTCTCTGAAATCGACCATTTACTCGGTTGCGAGCAAGACAGTCCATGTCAAAGTCATTTGGTCCAAGGCATACATGACATTTCTGAACTTTTGTTTCAACTGGCACAGAACCCAAAACTTCCGTGGTGGGGCCAAAACATGTTTCCACTGAAACAGAAGAAAGGTCATCTTTCAGAACCGCCCGTGCCCCAGGCAAAATCTGTTCCAGATTGAGGGCCTCCATGCGAGACCCGGCTCTCAACAGCTGACGAACTCTCTCTGGAAGTCCAGCTACAAAAGCACATGCAAGAGCTTTTTCAGAAATTCCTCCAAACAGGGATCCGAGTCGATGTAGCTCAGCTAAGTAGACATCCGGTGCCTCTCAACTGTGCAACTTCCTACTGACAAACTGTTCATAGGCCTACATAGGGATCAACTGCAAACGCAGCCAACAGTGCTTCTTTCACCTTGTCAACCTTCTTCCTATCTGCTGTGGGTAACTGTAAGTACACTGCAAAGGCACCACCTGTAAGCCGCAGAGGAATAACACTGGCCATGTCATCAACTTTCCGAAGCTTGCAAACCAGCTCCAACTTCTCCAGCCACTCCATAACAGATTGTGCGTTTCTGCCATCATACTCAGGGATCAGTTTCAAGTCGAAGTTACTCTCCATACTGTCTAGATAGCTTGTGGCAGTAAAGAAACACAGACTTGGTTTTTTCTTCTTTACTTAAAAATAATATATATATATATATATATATATATATATATATATATATATATATATATATATATATAATATATATACATACATATATATATATATATATATATATATATATATATATATATATATATATATATATATATATATATAATGATACAGACATACAACGATCCTTTGGTGGAGAGGTAATAATCTCCTACAGGGCTTGACTTCAACTAACTACACATACTCCTCACTCTCCAAGAGAACATCTTAAGATAATCATTGACAATCAACAACAAGTAATATACAAACTCAATTAGTCATAAATGGTCATTTAGACCTCTTCCTTAATAACCCACAACAACAGAAATACCTTTATACATAAACAGTCCAATTAAACCCAAACAGTAATTAACAGTTTCAAACAATAATTATACAAATGCAATGTAGAAATTGTACCGATTTTTATTGTTATATGAGATCTAAATGTGTTAATATTAACAAATGTGAATATCTATATTAACATGTTACATTATGAGTTCAAAATTGAATGGAGTTGAAATTATATTCGTATTTCACCATCAATGGTATGTTAAACAATATTTTATTGCAAATAAAATATGTTGTTAATATGTTCCTATCAAACATTTCATGATATGACTGATGCTCTATATATAATATGTATATATATTATATATATATATATCTATATATATATATATATATATATATATATATATATATATATATATTATATATAATATATATATTATAATATATATATATTATAATTATATATTATAGATAATATATATATATATATATATATATATATATATAGTAAGAATGTGTCATTTATGCCCACGACTGTTTTTAGTTTTTCATACAAAAAATAAAAACCTATGGAGATGGCTTTATCAGTCTATTCGCACTTTTTGCTGTCCGCACTTTTCTTGTCTGCCCTCAGATCTCAAAAACTACTAGGGCTACAGGGCTGCAAATTGGCATGTTGATCATCCACCCTCCAATCATCAAATATACTGAATTGCGCCCCGTAGCCTTAGTATTTTTTTATTTTATTTACGGTTAAAGTTAGCCATAATTGTCTGGCAAAGATATAGGACAGGCCACCACCTGGCTGTGGGTAAAGTTTAATGAGCCGCGGATTATACAACATTAGACCGAGATCACCGAAAGATAGATCTATTTTTGGTGGCCTGATTATACACTGTACAGAAAACTCGATTGCTCCGTGATTATACACTTTAATGAAAACTTGATTGCGCCGAAGAAACACACATTTGTACGTTTTTATTAAAAAATACTAACCCACCCATAACATTTAAGAACCAGCTCACTATACCTAGGGAGTAACTTACTCCCAAAGGGAGTCATAATTGATGTGGGACTCATCGCCAGGATTCGAACCATTGCCTGGCTCAGAGAGAACGACAGACAGTGACATTGACCACATGATTTTCTCCTCCTTTCTCTACATCACTTCCACTTCAAGGTGTAGTCGATGTTTCTAACAGCTCTCCTCCTCCACCTGGCTCGCTCATCCACATCCTTCTCTGACAATTGTTTGTTTGTTTCCCAGAACTTCAACTTCATCCGTCCACCTTCTTAGCTTCTTCGGTCTTCCTCTCTTTCTCTCTCCCGCCCGACACCTCACCTCCATCTGCTTCACTCTCCTCCCTGCGTACTACTACAGTGGTCTTTTCTCTTCTCTTCTCTCCTCTTCTCATTGCATGACCATACCACTGCAGTCTTCTTTCCTGGATCTTCTTTGATAATTCTTCCATTTTAGTGGCTGCCCTTTTTCTTTCACTCTTGATCGTTTTCATTTTCACTTACTCAAGGAGTAAGCCTGCAAACTACTTTGCTGTTGTTGTTGTTGATGAGGGGGGAGGGGGACAGGAAAACCTAAAAAGGTCTGAAAAGGGCGTTTGGCATCGAGTTAAAGATAAGGAATTTTAGGATAGGATATTTATGATTTATTTAATAGAATGAAAATGTAAAACATAAATAATGAGCATGTTAAGCAGTACAGAAAACTTATTTTTCTAATAAAATATAGCATATTTTAACAATTTTCGAGGGTGAAACGATCAGCTATTTGGGCGTAGATAAGACCACGTTTTAATTCATTTGATGTACTGAATTCTGAGGATATATTTCTGTTCATTGATTTTGTGTCGCCACTTATAACTGAAAATATAAGATGTGTTTCATTTGTTTTCTTTTGTTTGATTATTGTTCTTAGTATGAATAGCAGTACCAATCCACGTTACATTAGGAGTAAAATATTTGCAACTTAAGTGTCAGGGGAAAATCTTGCACGCGTCCCGAGTAAGCTGGTGGTATGATCACGCCTTGTTGTCACTCCACACATCCATATTAGCATTTTCTTCTCTGCTCTTGCGGTCGTTTTATCGGAAATATTTCATCTCTTAAAAATATATCAAAGCTGGTCTCACTACTGTCTTTTTCAATCCTCCTTTAACCTCTATGTTGACTCTCCTGTCATACCAGACACATGACATCTTTCTCCATTTTTCCTACTCAGCCGGCAGTGTGTGTGTGTTATTTCTACGTCCAAATTCCTATCATAAGGTACTGTTGACTCAACATACTTGAATTGTTTTACTCTACTCGACCTTTTCCTTTTATACTAATCTCGGAGTCTTGATCCTCACTGAACCTGAGGCATTGGGTCTTCTTTCTACTGTCTTCCTGGACCTTCCTCCATTACTCTCGTTCTGACATCACCCCCCTTGTGTAGATGGTGCAGATCACGAGGTCATCAGCAGAATGCATGTACCAAGGGCATTGGTCTCTTATTCCTTCCGTGACTTGACCACTAGGCTCTTTTGTTTTCCTCTAAAATAAGAAAAATAATTTTATATTATTTAAAAGCGTGACATCAACACTTGGAAGGGCAATTCGCCAGCACACGAAGTATCATGATAAGTACTAGTATCTTTCAAAAACATCATACAAAACACATAATTATGCCATTTCTCGTACATCCCATTGTTACAATGACTACAAAAATAAGCTCATATTTACAAAAAAGGATACCACATACAACAACAAGTTCATTACTCCAACTTAACATCAGACAATGTCGATTCTTTGAGTATTTTGGAGGCAAGGAGCACCCGTCTCCAGTTAAGGATTACAAGCCATTAGTACAAGAATTCTATTAAGATTTATCCACACCAACATGGTTAGAGCTTCCCTCAATCTCAATATCCGAATGAAAATGAAATTTCTGTGGATTACAAAAAATTGAACAAATTTTGCGCGTTTATTCACGGCAACTTTCTTTACTATTTACCATTCTTGATGATCCTTATCTCGTTTTCAGGTTCGAAACATATGCCCAACAATAAAAATTCCCAACACTAATTTTCTCATGGAGGAAAAAAACTAAATTAATGGAAACTTTTAAAGTAAATTAAAGTCCCAGCTCCATGTGAAGAGAACAGTAACACATTTAACTATGGATCAAGTTCCGAAACCCACCTAACTTTCGAACAACTTTGGGTTATTTTAAAAAGCTAAGTGTTCTCAAGGTCACAAAGGGTCTCCCATACATTCAATTTATCGGTATATTTGTTGTGTTGTTGCAAAGGCTTTTGCAGTGCTTTCTATGTGATTATTTGTAAAAGTACCAACATGCTTTAAGCAGAACTGAAAAAAAACTGAGAACACTGAGTCACAAATGCCTATAACTCAGATGTTTTCTATCAACTTTGATGCGCAAGTATACGAACGAACGACGAAGAGAGAGAAGGAGAGAGAGAAGAGAGAGATAGAGAGAGATGAGAGAGAGGAGAGAGAGAGAGAGAGAGAGAGAGAGAGAGGAGAGAGAGTGTGTGTACCGGAACTTTACTTGAGCAGACAGTTTGAGAAAATCTATTCCACATTCCATGACGGCATTATACCATCTTATTACGATTTTGAGTTAATAACAATACGAATACGAATCGATAACTGCCTAACGAAGTTTAACTCAGGTTTTGTGATTCTCTTGCAAGAGCAGTGGGTATTAGATTTCAGAGTGCAGGCAAGTCATCTTGTTCTCCCTTTATAGTTGAGGACAGGCGTGTGCATCAGTGTTAACTTCTAATTGGAACTTCGATGATATAATTTTAAAACATACTTTTAATGAATATGCGTGTATTTAAATAGTACGTATGAACACTACATGAGTACACAAATAACCCTAGTACGATAAAACGTCCAAAGCCAGCACCGTTTGTTTTTCGTTTATAAAGAATTTTTTTTCTTTACAAAATATACAATCAAGTCCAGGCCATAAAAAAGGGTTTCACGGAACATCCACTTGGCTGAATCAGATTATATACACTAGAGAATAAAGTGTCACTTATTTACTATTTATCTACAAAACATTTCAAGCTCGTTGTCGCATAGGCTTTCTTGAATATCTTTCTATTATCAGCTGTATCTTCTTGATATTTTGGCACGGGATGTTTTAGACACTCCGATAATTTTAACCAATGCAATGACGTACTAGTATTTATCAAGGCAATTTACTCCTGAACTTTATTAATTTCCTTAACATTCGTTGTAGCTAACCCAACACCCGTCCTTCGCTTGGCTTAATTAAGAGTTAGGAAAGAAGTGCTGCCCACCCCCCACCCCCGCGCCTCTCTGTCTCAGTCTTATGAATAGTAGAGTTACTATGATAAGGCTTTTTACGTTTTGAATTACCCACAATAACCATTTCCTATTCAGTATCTTCCTTACAGGCGTTTGTATGTTTTTATATGTCACGTATGGTTTTATTTATTACCATGATTATAAAATACTGCAGATGTGGGGCACTGACTCTCTTCTGTCAGCACGGTATGGTATGGCGCATTGTCTATTACCAAGATCGATGGCTCAGGAGGCGATGGTAAAAGTAGCGATGTCAGACATCGGAAGAACAATTGGCCATTCATCTCCCCATGGCAGTCGCCACTGGTGTTTTTTGCGGCGAAACATAGAAACTATGAGTCTCAACAAATCCTTCCACAAAGGCTATTATCGTTATTTGATAAAAAGAATTCTAAAATCATTCAATCACGTTCCGGTGCATGATGTTAAAAAGGGAACCCTTAAAGAGAGTATCACTCATCTTTTTCAGAGAAATTCAGAGCCCACTGGCTACCTTCTCTGCAAATGCATTGCGGCATCCATGATGACAATACCGCAACATGTTTGCATAGCTGATACAGTTGGATGGACGTAGTATATTTGCAGCTATGGGTGATTCAGATGTCTGGGCATCGCGGACGACAAACTAAACAAGACCTGAAAACCAGTAAACTGCTGCGCCTCTAATTTTCTGTCGGTCCGTCATCTGGATCTCTATACACTACGAATGAACCATCAACTTATAATAATCTCTCAAAACAACGAAGCACAGGTACACTTTAATGAATAAAACTAAACTGGATACGTAACATAAAAAGCCATATCGTGCTACACTCTTCCATTCATAAGTTGAGAGAGAGAGAGAGAAGAGAGAGAGAGAGAGAGAGAGAGAGAGGGGGGGGGGGGGGGGCGGATCTTTCCTAACTCTTCAGCTAAGCCAAGGACAGATGTTCGGATATCTACAATAAATGTCGAGGAAATTGAAAAAGGTTCAAGAGTTAATTGCCTTAATCATTAAATTCTAGTATGTCAGAATTACCGGAGGATTTAAAACATGCTGTGCCAAATATCAAGAAGATAACAGATGATAAATGAAAAGGTATTCAAGAAAACCTATGCGACAACAGCCTTGAAATGGTTAGTAAACTACAAATAAAAAAAAAAGCAGTGAATAGCTTATAAATAGATAACTAACGAGAGATCTATAAATACAGGAATTGTGAAACTGACGTAAAAGTTACAAACAACGCAATTTAAATTTATTAATAGAATAAATATGAACCCTTCTCGGATATATCGAGTTACATAAACCGTTCATACACAAATCTGACACTTTCGCACACCGACCACATTCAACATTTCTATTGTCTTTTGATATCGTATCCGACACACACACACACACACACACACAGAATTTGCTCTTGCCCACTTTTAAAAGTCGGTGAGAAAAAAACCTTTCCATGAAAGCTTCTCGTTCAAAATGAACTATTTTCAGTATATCAATGAATTCGAAAGCAATTTTTTGCGCTAAATATTTACTTCATTATTTACCAATACTTCTAACAAAACAAATATAGCACAGAAATGGAAGCAAAAACGGAAGAACTCAAACGTATACAAAGCCAGGTATAGGACTAAATAAAACTGGGTTTAGAGTCCTCACAAATACCACGGGCAGGTTAAAAAGCTGAACACAACGTTTAAATATCGTTGGGATTTCGCCTGGTTTGACAGAAGCCATAGAGGACAAAACTATAGGAATAATGTCAGTATTCGCCTGTTTGTAAGACGGTTACAGAAGGAACCTAATGACCTTTGCAGTTTGAAGAAGGTGGATGCGGGACTGTGTATGAATGATACTATGTCCTACAACAGCACTTGGAATGAAGGCTTCCAGTTCTGAACAACCATATGATATCCAGTTTGTGTTGAACTTTTTAAAAGCTTCAGAAAGGTTGTTTGTTTTGCACAATGTTTAGCAATACTTTCAGAGCTTGACAAGGCCCTTGATTACATTTGAACCTATACACAATGTCGGTCAACTATCCAGCGACCCTATGGAGAGGTTTTACCGAGAAACCAATGCGCCTACCAGATTAGGGCAGCGGTAGATCTCTAAGGCCAAATGGCTGTCAGGTCCTGTTGGTATTATTCCACAGGTAATTATTTCTTTTACTACCTTCCGTTATATTTTATGAATCCTGGGGCTGAGTGAATAAAGTTTATTGCTACTATATGTCAAAATCAAATGGAAAAGGTAGAAATCCTGTTGTAGGGAGGTGCAATTCTCTGAGTGGATAAAGGTAATCCTGGTCAGAGTGAGTACAATTGTTTCATATATACTCCTCCTTGGGTACCAGATATTCCCCAGATAAAGTGATTTTGATATTGATAAGTAACGTGAAGCTTAATGTGTGGGTGTGTGTTTGTGTGTGTGTGTGTGTGTGTGTAAGCTATCAGCCACTACATAGAAAGTGGTACTTATCCCATAGGACTACACTATCAAGTGTGTACGGAACTTGCCTAATATGTGTGCTTTTTAGCATGTTATATATCACACAACACAGATATATATATATATATATATATATATATAGTATATATATATATATATAGATATATATATATATAGTACCCTATATATATAATATATATGATATATATATATATATATATATATATATATAATATATATATATATATCATACAGAATATATATGTATATATATATATCTATATATATATATATATATATATATATTATATATATATATATATATTATTATATTATATATATATATATATATATATATATTATATATATATATCATATATATATCTGTATATATATATCTATATATATATATATATATATATATAATATATATATATATATATATATATATATATATATATATATATATATATATATATACTATATATAATATATATATATATATATATATATATATATTATATATATATATATATATATATATATATATATATATATATATATATATATATATATTATAGAATATATATATATATATGTGCGTGTGTGTGTGTGAAAGCTATCTGTCACTACTTCTACTCAAGTTTGGTTACCCAGCACATTTGGCAATCAAATGTATATAGAAATCTTATTAAAGAGCTCATTGATGCAAGCCCTGCAACCCATGTCCTTATTAACATCAGCAGAGGACGAACCCTACGAAGAGTCAGTGAAATCTCTTAATGTTCGTTCTAGGTTATCCTCCAACTAGCAAGGAAGGGAGTATGATCTCTATGAAGTAGTAGTACCTATCGCTAACCTCTCAACCGAAAAAGAGCGGTTTTCCTACTGATGATTTCGTGGAGGTACCTGCTCAAAAGGATTGCTGCTCTGATCCAGTCACGCCCTCTTCGTCTCATTCCACTGCTTTATCATCGGAGACCCGATGAAAAGGCCTTACAACTTCGAAGACAGAGAGCTTTTTAAGGTTGCAACTCCTCCCTCAAAACTGCACCCGATGAAACGCTGCTTTATGCTTTACGCTCGTGCCCCGTGAGATGCTCATTCAAGCTCATTATAAATCAAAGTCCTTGTTTATAAATAAAATTTAGGTATTTGAGAGAGCACCACGAGTTACCTCAGTTGTACACACTATAATAACAAGGAACGGATACGTATAAAAAATGAAGACTTGATTAAAGTACAACTGATCGAAATATTATAATAATATCTACACATGAAAATACTGGCAAAGTACATTATCTTCAATGGTTTAGATATTAGTGCTATGAATGTTTATATCTCTATAAACAAACTATTAGATGAACGTGGAATCTGGCACCAAAGACGACATTCCTGCTAAATAAACATAAAGACAATTATGTACAGTATTTAGCCACATATATTAATAAATAAAATGAACACCTGTCATGACAAAAATGAAGAAGTTAGACACAACAGTTAATGAAGTTGGAAACCGGCGCGAATGAAAAGCGATTGGTAAATGTTTGGGAGTGCTACAGTTATATTCATAAGTTTCGCTAAATCAAGACAGAAGAGAATATAGAGTTATATTCATAAATTTAATTAAATCAACGTGGAAGAGAATATGAAATTTACAGGAAATCCACAATACCTTGAAACGATTTAACCGAGTCAATGGAGAAATGGATAGCATCACTGATCTCTAGTTCACCTTCAAGCTTAGACAGAGCTACCAAAGAGTCTACAGTAAGCACTTGCCTATATTTACACGACGATCAATCTTCTCCAGCATCAGTGCTAATGGTGGGAAGAACTGAATCCCTGATCTCAAGAGAAGCCATCTCATTCTTTTCAAAGGTTCGACTTTCTAGAAGCAACAACACCTTTACATATATTTATATATATTATATATATATATATACATATATATATATATATATATATATATATATATATATATATATATATAATATATATCTATATATATATATATATATATATATATATATATATATATATATATATATATATATATATATACCTAATAATATAGATATATACACGTATACAAAACCACACTGTAGACACGCATTTGATGAAGAACTTAGGGGTGCGAAGAGAACAAAATGAAAACCTCAATTTTCATATAAACAGATCCCTCGATCACACAAATAATCCAACAATGGCACTTCCCATTAAAAAGCCAATTGGGATAAAACCAAACTGAGTGACAGTGATAGACGTTTCTAATTTTGTATCGCCGAGAGAGAGAGACGAGATAGAGAGAGAGAGGGAGATGACGAGAGAGACGAGAGAGAGAGAGAGAGAGAGAGAGAGAGAGAGAGAGAGAGAGAAGAGAGAGGAGATTCTACTTGGAGAGATGCTCCCGAGAGATTTCAGGAGACGAGATGGATGTAGTTTAATCATCTCAAGATGATGAATTATAATCACAACCAGGCAGAGAACTTTCCAGAATTTACCCTCGTTAGAATTCTAGTGAAAGCCTTGAGGGAGGCTTATCTTTATTTATATAACAGATTTGTCTTCAATAAAAACAAAACTCACGGCGATGGTCACTGTGATTTTTTTCATCATAATCACCAAATGTCGAATGACTGGTAAGAGGATTTTATAATGGACTGTCATTTATATTAATATCTTCAGAGATAAGCGGAGTTCTATTAAATATGTTGAATAAAAATAGGAAACACTAAGTCTCAGATTATATTCAGAACTTAATTGACTAAACGGTGCAATACGGCTTCTGCTTTACCTATCGATCAATGCCGTCACAACGTTAATTTTTAATGAAGATGAACTCATCAGGGAAGTGTCTTTGAAGGCTTATCTTTTTGTTTTATTATAACATAGTGCAAACAAGTCATGTACAAAGATGGAAACACGTACGATGTACTAAATGTACGTAAAAGCTATGTACACCATCCATTTTTTTTAAAGTCATGATTTACAATACGAAGAGGTTTCCAGATATTACCGTACGTCCGATCATTTTCCGACTCTTTTGCATTAGTTGTTAGCGATCGCTCTGTGCTTTCATGCTCGTTATCACCCATTCCCGCTACCAAGCAACGATTAAGGTTTGCCGTTGCTCTATTCTAAAAAGTTTTTGTTGTTTACGAGGTATGGGTGTTTACACCTACACTGTCCTGTTCTTTGTGTCAGGGCTTTGGGTCGACTGTTATTTTGATAGCCTTTCTACATCTAGACACGCTTTCAACTTCTACTAATATAACGTAATTATCAACAGCCTTCACTTCACATAATGCTAGTGCACCCATATTCTCAAATTAATAAATGAGAATATCCAGCAGCTAGGTCCAACCCCTAGGACCATTCCGCACCCTTCCAAAGATCGGACCAAGTCAGGCGCCAGATATATATATATATATATATATATATATATATATATATATATATATATATATATATATATATATATATATATATATATATATATATATATATATATATATATATATATATATATATATATATATAAATACAATTACATTTCAATAATTTACATTATTTGAATAATTCTCTTAATAGAAAAATATAAATATAAACTTAGATATTATTTCGCTACAAAATATATTCTACGTTTATATTATATTTTTCTATTAAATATAAAGTTAGATAATATTTTGCTACAAAATCAACACGTAATTTAAAAATTCTTTAATTACATACTTTGAAATATTGCTTGCATATCTACATTTAACATCCTTTGTGATTCCCATTTATTTTTCACAAAAAACGATATATTTTGGCGTCTATCGTTCTAAAATAAAGACCACTTGTGAGAGAGGGTGGCCCAGGCTACACGATGGCAAGGCTTGATTGAGGTAACCAGCCACACTCTATAGTTGTTAGACACAAGAGATTATGACTTGGGACGAATCAAAAGTTCTACAGCAATTAATTTTTTGAATCGTATCCTAAAGCGTGTGATTTTTAAGAATAACTGATGCTGCCTTAAAGTAAGAAAATAGTCTAGGAAATGTCAAAAGCAAACGTCAGAAAAAATTACCTAAAAGAAAAAAACCAAACCTTTGGAAACTGTTAAAGCAATTTTAATTAACTGTACATACGCACATACATACACATACCAATATTATCCTTTGCATATCACTGAATAAATCTCAAAGTAGCAGTAAATGTGTGTATCATACTGAAACCTCATGGCCCATGTGTACTGTAACTCGACGTCATATCCAAAATATCAGAAGCAGCACATTCAGATATATTTTTTTATTTATTATTATTATTTTTTTCGTAAGGTGGTATGTGAGGCCGTTCAGTGACACTGAAAGTGCTTTGATTCTTTTGCTCATCCAGTCATGATCCCATAGCTCGTTCATGATCGAAGTCCAGAGAAGAATACGAAGAGTAAGCAGATTCATGGCGATGGAAATGTTT
>NC_061108.1:21933380-21941450 GCF_015104395.2 Macrobrachium nipponense | reverse complement strand
CAGCAACGTCGACAAAGAACGAACCATTTCTCTTCGCTAGGCTTGAAAAGTGCTCGTCTCGAGGTCAGGTTTTGTGAAGTGCAACTGCGCAACTCTTAAGAACAAGTGCGCCAAACTTCAATGCAGGTGTTACGAAATTGGTGTTAAATGCAACAGCCACTGTACTCAACAGTTTGTGCTGTGGAAATAATCAATTTTTAATATGAATGTCTGATGCAATGCAGTGTAGAAAGTGTACTGATTTCTATTGTTATATGACATTTAAATTTGTTAATATTGACAAATGTGAAAATCTATATTAACATGTTACATTTTGAGTTCATAATTGAATGGAGTTGAAATTATATTCGTATTTCACCATCAATGGTATGTTAAACATATTTTATTGCAAATAAAATATGTTGTTAATATGTTACCATCAAACATTTCATGATATGACTGATGTTATATATATATGTATATATATATATATATATATATATATATATATATATATATATATATATATATATAAAAAAAATAAAAATACAAAGGCTACTGGGTGCAATTCAGTAGTTTGATGATTGGAGGGTGGATGATCAACATGCCAATTGCAACCCTGTAGCCCTAGTAGTTTTTAAGATCTGAGGGCAGACAAGAAAAGTGCGGACAGCAAAAAGTGCGATAGATAGATAAAGCCACTCCATAGGTTTTTATTTTTTGTATGAAAAACTAAAAAACAGTCGTGGGCATAAATGACACATTCTTACTATATATATATATATATATATATATATATATATAGATATATATATATATATATATATACTATATATATATATGACACATTCTTACTCTATATATATATATATATATATATATATATATATATATATATATATATATATATATTATATATATATATTATAGTAGAATGTGTCATTTATGCCCACGACTGTTTTTAGTTTTTTCATACAAAAAATAAAAACCTATGGAGATGGCTTTATCTGTCTATTCGCACTTTTTGCTGTCCGCACTTTTCTTGTCTGCCCTCAGATCTTAAAAACTACTAGGGCTACAGGGCTGCAAATTGGCATGTTGATCATCCACCCTCCAATCATCAAACATACTGAATTGCACCCAGTAGCCTTTGTAGTTTTTATTTTATTTACGGTTAAAGTTAGCCATAATTGTCTGGCAAAGATATAGGACAGGCCACCACCTGGCTGTGGGTAAAAGTTTCATGAGCCGCAGATTATACAACATTATACCGAGATCACCGTAAGATAGATCTATTTTGGTGGCCTTGATTATACACTGTACAGAAAACTCGATTGCTCTGTGATTATACACTTTAATGAAAAACTCGATTGCGCGAAGAAACTTCGGCACATTTTTTACGTTTTTATTAGAAATACTAATCCACTCATAACATTTAATAACCAGCTCACTACCTAGGGAGTAACTTACTCCCAAAGGGAGTCATAATTGATATGTGACTCATCGCCAGGATTCGAACCATTGCCTGGCTCAGAGAGAATGACAGACAGTGACAGTGACCACATGATTTTTCTCCTCCTTTCTCTACATCACCTTCCACTGCAAGGTGTAGTTGATGTTTCTGACAGCTCTCCTCCTCACCTGGCTCGCTCATCCACATCCTTCTCTGACAGTTGTTTGTTTCCCAGATCTTCAACTTCATCCGTCCACTTCTTAGCTTCTTAGGTCTTCCTCTCTTTCTCTCTCCCCCCGACTCCTCACCTCCATCTGCTTCACTCTCCTCCTTGCGTACTACTACATTGGTCTTTTCTCTTCTCTTCTCTTCTCATCGCATGACCATACCACTGTAGTCTTCTTTCCTGGATCTTCTTTGATAATTCTACCACTTTAGTGGCTGCTTTTATTCTTCACTCTTGATCGTATTCATTTTTCACTTACTCAAGGAGTAAGCCTGCAAAACTACTTTGCTGTTGTTGTTGTTGATGATGAGGGGGGGAGGGGGATAGGAAAAACCTAAGGGGGGGGGGGGGGAGGGGGATAGGAAAACCTAATAAGGTCAGAAAAAGGTGTTTGGCATCGAGTTAAAGATAAGGAATTTAGGACAGCATATTTATGATTTATTTATTAGAATGAAATGAAAAGTAAAACATAAATAATGAGCATGTTAAGCAGTACAGAAAACTTATTTCTAATAAAATATAGCGTATTTCTTAAATTTTCGAGGTGAAACGATCAGCTATTTGGGCGCAGATAAGACCACGTTTTAATTCATTTGATGTACTGAATTCTGAGGATATATTTCTGTTCATTGATTTTGTGTTGCAGTTATAACTGAGAATATAAGACGAGTTTAGTTTGTGTTCTTTTATTCATTCTTGTTCTTAGTATGAGTAGTACTACCACGTCACGTTACATTAAGAATACAATGTTTGCAACTTATGCGTCAGGATCTTGCACACGTACCGAGTAAGCTGGAGGTAGGATCACTCCTTGTTGTCACTCCACACATCCATATTAGCATTTTCTTCTCTACCGCATCCAACCTCTGCTCTTGCGGTCGTTTCATCGGAAATATTTCATCTCTATAAATATATCAAAGCTGGTCTCACTATCGTCTTTTTCAATCTTCCTTTAACCTCTATCTTGACTCTCCTGTCATACCAGACACATGACATCTTTCCCAATTTTTCTACTCAGCCTGCAGTGAGTGTGTGTGTGTGTTATTTCTACGTCCAAATTCCTATCATAAGGTACTGTTGACTCAACATACTTGAATTGTTTTACTCTACTCGACCTTTTCCTTTCATACTAATCTCCAGTCTTGATCCTCATTGAACTGAGGATTGGGTCTTCTTTCTACTGTCTTCGAGGACCTTCCTCCATTACTCTCGTTCTGACATCACTACCCCTGTGGTGATGGTGCATATCACGAGGTCATCAGCAGAATGCATGTACCGAGGGGATTGATCTCTTATTCCTTCCGTGACTTGACCACTAGGCTCTCTTTTTTTTTTTCCGCTAAATAAATAAAATAATTTCATATTATTTGAAAGCGTGATGTCAATTCACCAGCACACGAAGTAAGTGTTTATGATAGTAATAGTATCTTCAAAAACATCGTACAAAACACATAATTATACCATTTCTCGTATATCGCAGTGTTACAATGACTACAAAAATAAGCTCATATTTACAAAAAAGGATACCACATACAACAACAAGTTCATTACTCCAACTTAACATCAGACAATGTCGATTCTTTGAGTATTTTGGAGGCAAGGAGCACCCGTCTCCAGTTAAGCATTACAAGCCATTAGTACAAAAATTCTATTAAGATCTCTCCACACCAACATGGTTAGTGCTTCCCTTAATCTCAATATCCGAAGGAAAATGAAATTTCTGTGGATTACGAAAAATTGAACAAATTTTGCTCGTTTATTCACGGCACTATCTAAATTCCCAACACTAATTGCCTCATGGAGGAAAAAACTAAATTAATAGAAACTTTTAAATCAAATTAAAGTCCCAGCTCCATGTGAAGAGAACAGCAACACATTTAACCATGGATCAAGTTCCGAAACCTACCTTACTTTCGAGCAACTTTGGGTTATAGAAAGCTAAGAGTTCTCAAAGGTCACAAAGGGTCTCCCATACATTCAATTTATGGTATATTTGTTGTGCTTGTTGCAAAGGCTTTTGTAGTGCTTTCTATGTGATTATTTGTAAAGTACCAACATGCTTTGAGGCAGAACTGAAAAAAACTGAGAACACTGAGTCACAAATGCCTATAACTCAGATGTTTTCTATCAACTTGATGCGCAAGTATACGAAAAGAACGAACGAACGAACGAGAGAGAGAGAGAGAGAGAGAGAGAGAGAGAGAGAGAGAGAGAGAGTGTGTACCGGAACTTCACTTGAGCAAACAGTTGAGAAAATCTATTCCACATTCCATGACGGCATTATACCATCTTATTACGATTTGAGTTAATAACAATACGAATACGAATCGATAACTGCCTAACGAAGTTTAACTCAGGTTTTGTGATTCTCTTGCAAGAGCGTGGGTATTAGATTTCAGAGTGCAGGCAAGTCATCTTGTTCTCCCTTTATAGTTGAGGACAGGCGTGTGCATCAGTGTTAACTTCTAATTGGAACTTCGATGACATAATTTTAAAACTATTTTTAATGAATATGCGTGTATTTAAATAGTACGTATGAACACTACATGAGTACACAAATAACCCTAGTACGATAAAACGTCCAAAGCCAGCACCGTTTGTTTTTCGTTTATAAAGAATTTTTTTTTTCTTTACAAAATATACAATCAAGTCCAGGCCATAAAAAAGGGTTTCACGGAACATCCACTTGGCTGAATCAGATTATATACACTAGAGAATAAAGTGTCATTTATTTACTATTTATCTACAAAACATTTCTAGCTCGTTGTCGCATAGGCTTTCTTGAATATCTTTCTATTATCAGCTGTATCTTCTTGATATTTTGGCACGGGATGTTTTAGACACTCCGATAATTTTAGCCAATATAATGACGTACTGGAATTTATCAAGGCAATTTACTCCTGAAACTTTATTAATTTCCTTAACATTTCTTTGTAGCTAACCCAACACCCGTCCTTTCGCTTGGCTTAATTAAGAGTTAGGAAAGAAAGTGCCCCCCAACCCCTCGCCTCTCTGTCTCAGACTTAATGAATGGAATACGATATTGCTTTTTACATTTTTGAATTATCGACAATAACCATTTCCTATTCAGTATCTTCCTTACCGGCGTTTGTATGTTTTTATATGTCATGTATGCTTTTATTTATTACCGTGAAAATGGGATGGTGGTGTCCATTTTCATAATAAGATATTGCGTACGTGGGGCACTGACTGTTCTCTGTCAGCATGGTATGATATGGCGCATTGTCTATCGCCAGGGACCGATGGTTCAGGAAGCGATGGTAAAAGTAGCGATGTCAGTCATCGGAAGAACAATTGTTTGTATGGTATTTTTATGTTGCATGAACCAGTGGTTATTCAGCAACGGGACCAACGGCTTTACGTGACTTCCGAACCACGTCGAGAGTGAACCTATCACCAGAAATACACATCTATAACATCTCAATGGAATGTCCGAAAATCGAACTCGCGGCCACCGAGGTAGCAGGTCAAGACCATACCGATCACGCCACAGAGGCGCTTGGAAGAACAATTGGCCATTCATCTCCCCATGGCAGTCGCCACTGGTGTTTTTTGCGGCGAAACATAGAAACTATGAGTCTCAACAAATCCTTCCACAAAGGCTACTATCGTTAGTTTAATAAAAAGAATTCTAAAATCATTCACTCATGTTCCGGTGCATGTATGTTAAAGGGAACCCTTAAAGAGAGTATCACTTCTTATCTTTTTCGGAGAAATTCTTAGCCTACTGGCTACGTTCTCTGCAAATGAATTGCTGCATCCATGATGACAATAACGCAACATGTTTGCATAGCTACAGTTGGATGGACTATATTTGCAGCTTATGGGCGATTTCAGTCTGTTCGGATATCTACAATAAATGTCGAGGAAATTGAAAAAGGTTCAAGAGTTAATTGCCTTAATCATTAAACTCTAGTATGGCAGAATTACCGGAGAGTCTAAAACATGCTGTGCCAAATATCAAGAAGATTCATATGATAAATGAAAAGGTATTCAAGAAAACCTATGCGACAACAGCTTTGAAATGGTTAGTAAACTACAAAAAAAGAAGAAAAAAAAAAAACAAGCAGTGAATAGCTTATCATTAGGTCATTAACGAGTGATCTATAAATACAGGAACTGTGAAACTGGCGTAAAAATTACAAACAATGCGCGCAATTTAAATTATTAATAGAATAAATATGAACCCTCTCGGATATATCGAGTTACATAAACCGTTCATACACAAATCTGACACTTTCGCACACCGACCACATTCAACATTTCTATTGTCTTTTGATATCGTATCCGACACATACACACATACACACACACGCACACCTCTTGACCACTTCTAAAAGTCGGTGAGAAAAAAACCTCTCCATGAAAGCTTCTCGTTCAAAATGAACTATTTTCAGTATATCAATGATTCGAAGGCATTTATTTTTTTGCCCTAAATATTTACTTCATTATTTAACAATACTTCTAACAAAACAAATATAGCACATAAATGGAAGCAAAAACGGAAGAACTGAAATGTATACAAAGCCAGGCAAAGGACTAAATAAACTGGGTTTAGAGTCCTCACAAATACCACGGGCAGGTTAAAAAGCTGAACACAACGTTTAAATATCGTTGGGATTTCGCCTGGTTTGACAGAAGCCATAGAGGACAAAACTATAGGAATAATATCAGTATTCGACTGTTTGTAAGACGTTTGCAGAAGGAACCTTCTGACCTTTGCAGTTTGAAGAAGGCGGATGCGGGACTGTGTGGGCGAATGATCCTATGTCCTACAACAGCAATTGGAGTAAGGCTTACAGTTCTGAACAACCATATGATATCCAGTTTGGGTTGAGCTTTTTAAAGCTTCAGAAAGGTTGTTTGTTGTGTACAATGTTTAGCAATACTTTAAGAGCTTGACAAGGCCCTTGATTACATTTGAACCTATACACGATGTCGGTCAACTATCCAGCGACCTATGGAGAGGTTTTACCGAGAAAACCAATGCGCCTACCAGATTAGGGCAGCGGTAGATCTCTAAGGCCAAATGGCTGTCAGGTCCTGTTGGTATTATTCCACAGGTAATTATTTCTTTTACTACCTTCCGTTGATATTTACTGAATCCTGGGCAGAGTGAATAAAGCTGATTGCATCTAAATGTCAATCTCAAATGGAAAGGTAGAATCCTGTTGTGGGGAGGTGCAATTATCTGAGTGGATAAAGGTAATCCTGCTCAGGGCGAGTACAATTGTTCATATATAATCCTCCTTGGGTAACAGTTATTCCCTAGATAAAGTGAATTTTGATATCTTGATGAAGGTAACCAGAAGCCTAATGTGTGTGTCTGTGTGTGTGTGTGTGTGTGTGTAAGCTATCAGCCACTACATAGCACTATCAATTGTGTAGAGAACTTGCTAATGTGTGTGCGTTTTTGCATGTATATCTATGGGTTGATTACAGTTCAGTTGTCCGGGCCGCGTAACACCATTTTGCCCGGTCCGTAATCCCTCCGCCAAGGTAAGTAGTTCTCGCAGATGACCCGCAGCCGACCAAACCCGACCCCAACCCACGGGACCGACCCGGCCCGAACCCGAACATGCATCAACATGAAAGCCACAACAAACGGCAGCCATCCTGTTGGTATTAGTCCGCCGATTCTCTTTTATTCTTGCCCAACTAATCTTTAGGAGCTCCAATTTAATTTACAGTATTCTATATTTTTACCCATGCCCAACTGAACTTTAAGAGCTTCCATTGGTTAGCCTAACACAACGGGGGACGGGACCTCCTACATTTTTGTTGGTACGTGAGCTCCTACAGTTTACTTGGCAATGGGTTTCGTCTGCTAGGGTTTTGTTGTTTTTCGTGTTCATTGTCGTCATCTGGGTTTCCCCCGCCCAAAAACCCCGGTTTCCCAATGGCTCCCCACCCCCCTTACCGTTTTTCATTTACTCGCATGTACTCCCCCACCCAAAAACCCCGGTTCCCAAAAGGGTCCCCCATTATCGTTTTTTATAGGGTTTTCGGGGTTTTTAAACCAGGCGCCAAAACAAAGCGTCCGCCATCTTGTTTGTATTGCTCCGCCGATTCCATAGCAGACGAAAACCCGTGGACAACTGAACTGTAAGCGCTCCATGGGTTGCTTACAGTTCAGTTTGTCGGGCCGCGTAACACCATTTTGCCAGGTCCGTAATCCCTCCGCCAAGGTAAGTAGTTCGCGCAGATGACCCGCAGCCGACAAACCCGACCCCAACCTACGGGACCGACCCGGCCGAACCCGAACATGCATCAACATGAAAGCCACAACAAACGGCAGCCATCCTGTTGGTATTAGTCCGCCGATTCTCTTTTATTCTTGCCCAACTAATCTTTAGGAGCTCCAATTTAATTTACAGTATTCTTATAATTC
>NC_061108.1:21918380-21928380 GCF_015104395.2 Macrobrachium nipponense | reverse complement strand
ACAAGAACAATTATAATTTGGGCGTCTATCGTTCTAAAACAAAGGCCAGTTGTGAGAGAGGATGGCCCAGGCAACACGATGGCTTGATTGGGGTAACCAGCCATACACTATAGTTGTTATACAAAAGAAATTATTACTTGGGACGATTCAACTTTTCTACAGCAATTGATTTGTTGTATCTCATCCTAAGCGTGTGAATTTTTAAGCAGAACCGATGGCTGCCTTAAGTAAGAAAAACAGTCTAGAATATGTCAAGAGCAAACGTCAGAAAAAATTACCTAAAAGAAAAAAACCTTTAGAACTGTTAAAGCTCATACGCACATACATACACTTACCAATATTATCCTTTGCATATCACTGAATAAAATATCAAAGTAGCAGTAAATGTGTGTATCATACTGAAAACCTCATCGCCCATGTGTATTGTAACTCGACGTCATATCCAAAATATCAGAAGTAGCACAGATATATTTTTTTATTTATTATTTATAATTATTTTTTTTGTTAAGGTGGTATGTGAGGCAATTCAGTGACACTGGAAGTGCTTGATTCTTTTGCTCATTCAGTCATGATCCCATTGCTTGTTCATGATCGAAGTCCAGAGAAGAATACGAAGAGTAAACAGATTCCTGGCGATGGAAATGTTTCTCATGTAAAAATGGAGGCTCTTCAATTACGCATATTGATAAATTTTATGTAACACCAGAGAATAATCACCCTGTGTTGTAAAACTGGTAAAAAAAAATAGCAAAACACCATAAAAGTTTTACCCACTAACCGCCCCATCGGCAAAGTCACACATTTATTTTCCTCCCCAAACGGGTCTGAGATGATGCCAATACAGGTACACAATCCTGGCTGAAAATAGAAGATGAAGAAACAAAATACCTCTTTACGGATTTGAACCCATGACCAGACAATAATTCCAATACCAAATTAACGCAGTCACGGGCAGTGTGCCACCTGCGGTACTGTACCAAAATCGCACGATGTGAAATTGTTGTCACTGCCGTCCTCCTTTCAAAAAAAAAAAGGCAATTTTGCTTTTTGCTGTACGATTCTTAGTGTACCGTAGTGCAGTTAGCATTAATCCCATCCTAGTCCTTAGTTCCGCACTGGACGTGTGGGTTGCGTACTCGCCTATCAATCTGGTAGCTGCTTCCATTGTGGAACCAGAGGAACTTCTTTCTGGTGATTAGAAATTCATTTCTTGATATAATGTGGTTCGGATCCCACAATAAGCTGTGCGTAGGTCCCGTTGCTAAGTAACCAATTGGTTCTAGTCACATAAAAACAATCTAATCCTTCGGGCCAGCCCTATGAGAGCTGTTAACCAGCTCAGTGGTGTGGGTAAACTGAGATAGACCTAACTTTTCCAAGTCCGTACTTTTCCCTTATCTCTTCTTCCCTGTCCGACCTCTTTGCCCTCCATACTGGATCCAACCCCCTTTCAACCCCTCCCGAGTGCCGTCTTTTCATCCCCTAAGCCTTCCCTCCCCCTCAATTTATGCCAGAGGTGTCAAACTCAAATCCTTTCGAGGGCCAATTATGCACTTGGTAATGGTCTCAGAGGCCATCAAAGATTTGGCCCCAGTCGCACCCCCGAAGTCTTTCGGTCCACTTATTAGTGTAGGAGCAACGCCGGAACTACACCAAATAAAATAAAAAAAAAGATAAAAGATCCAGTACCTTACTTTTTTTTTTAAAAAAGCTACAGATAAAGAATGAGTTAAAACTGACGAGAAGTGAGATAAAAATGTTTGACTGCAGCATACGCGTCCTTTGTTCAGACCGAGTGAATTAAAATCTAAACTGCAGCAGGTGCCCCTCATTTATTCATTACTGGTTATGTCTGTCATTCCATGCATCTCTTGTGTCCAGCTACTTGCTTAAATTACCTAAAGGAGTAGAAGATTTATACAGACTTATCCACTGTACATTATCTCTGTCATAGCCCCAAACGATTGGATGAATATAGTACACAATTTCAACAATTCACTTACATAGGGCCACATAAAATTTTACATCCGAGCCAGACTCGCTGGTTATCTTTGCAATGTAGTTGAAAGGATCTTTGAACAATGGAATGCATGAGTCTTGTTTTTTCAAAGTGCAGCTTCGGAAGACATTTGGTATCTCCTCAGACAATTCTTTCAGCACTGACATACCCAGTTTTATAAGATGTACTTGAATTTTTAGGTTATATGGCTATGCTACCTTATGTAACTAATATGAACAAGGAGTTTCAAAGTGAGGGTGTTCAAATACACCATGCCTACGAAAAAATATGTGCTTTATTCAGGTTAGTCCTTCAAATACATGAAGTTGGAGGTGCCTTAACATCAAAGACATTTTTTTCACTAATATTTCTATGATGCAGGAGGCTTTAAAAGTATAGAAGACATCCACTGGGGAAAAGAAAGACAACAATTGCTGTAAGAAGAAATTAATGTGGGGGCCTCTTTCATTTCTAGATTTAAGGTTGAATGTCTAATTTCTGTACTAAATTAGCAATCCAGACCAAGAAAAGATTCTTTGGAATGAAAAAAACAAAATATTGCCGCACTTCAGCGCACCTGACCCTGTCAATGCAACCATAGAAATAAAATCAATTTTTGAATTATTTGGAAACACTCCCTACCTTTGTAAGTGAATCGTTACAGGATGCTGTAAATGATGAATGGATGAATTTCTTTTTTACATCTAAAGAGTCTGAAATCCCTTTTGATCCAGTACAAGATTAGTCACTTAAAGTATGCCGACAGATCCCAGATGTTTCCTTATTTAAGTGAATATATATTATCCCTACTTGTCTTGCCTCATTCCTCAGCAGCTGTAGAGAAAGTATTCTCTCAAATAAAATCAATTAGAACAGACATCAGAAATAGGCTGAACATAGAGTCTGAGTGGTATATTATTAACAAAAATGGATAGACCCGGGGTACCGTATTAAGAGTGGGAACCATCTATGGAAATGATGGAAACACCATCAAAACTTAAAGATATACAAGAAAATAGGTGGCTGTCAAAATATTGTATGATTTGGCATTTTTTTCATGATTAAGTACTGCTAATGATGAAATGTCATTTATTTCTCCTTGTTCTTTATTGATGAAACAAAACTTTATGTTATATGTTGTAAATTTACAAGCACACTGTTTAAATCCTGATATTATCCCAAATTTACAATACCTTTCAAATGTTAGGAATTTATTGTGAATACAAAAGTAATGACTGCAACAACTGGTGTAATCAGATTTCGCTAATGAATGATAGATTATGCACGAAAACAATAGCAAATCAATGGAAAACGAAGAATTATACATTTTCAAAACTTAAATTAAGGGAAACTGCCTGATACTATTTGCGGTACAATTTTAAAGTCTTGGAGGTAGAAACGGTACAATTTTAAATTTTTCGCGGTACAAAAGAAACGGTACTTTTTGTTGAAAGTATCGATACAAAATATTTTGGTGAAGGGGCAACACTAGCCATAGGGTTAGCTACAACATATTGCATATTAGGAGCATCCTTGACATAAATGATTCCTCCCATTTTATACCTTCCGTGACCAAGTGGATATAGTGCTGGTCTGTGTCACAACTGTCGCCAGTTGAAATACATGAGAAATGGGTTTAACTAACTAAGTAATAGTAATGATAAAATAATAAAGTACACATAACAGTATAAATCTAAATCTACACCAGCTGTACTCACACGTAACCAATTTTTTTCTATTGTGTGAACAGCAGTAATATAGGCAGCAGTAGCATCATAGGCAGTAGGACAAATGGTAAAAGGAGTAACAAAAATACTTCCAAAGAGAGTAAGATGTTTATACCGGCAATCCCAAAGCATATATCTTCCTGTAAGTTTTTAAAACACATTAAGTATCCATCATCGAACTCTTTGCACAAATTTGTTTTAGGCTATTAAAAAGGATGATATTTGTATTTAGGCTATTAAAAAGGATGATATATGTGTTTAGGCTATTAAAAAGGATGATATATGTATTTAGGCTATTAAAAAGGATGATATATGTATTTATTCTATTAAAAAGGATGATATATGTATTTATTCTATTAAAAAGGAAGATATATGTATTTAGGCTATTAAAAAGGATGATATATGTATTTAGGCTATTAAAAAAGATGATATATGCCTTTAAGGAAAACACTCATTCCTCGTTGTTCTAACTAGAAACTTTAATATGAAATCTCTTTTCTTGTACGAATCCCTTAACAAAGAACAACTTGGCCTTTGAAAGGAAAAGGAAATGACGATACTGTCTAATGACATTTATAATGCCATTGAAACACATTATCTGGCTTTGAGACTTTTCTCTCCTGTGTCTGTCTGACTGTTCATCTTTTTCAATCCTTTGCTGATGTTTTCCATTTTTCGTATCGGCAGGTTGTTCGAGACGCATCCGGATGTGCAGGAGGTCTTCATCCCCTTCAGAGGACTCCCGATGGAGGAAGTGCAGCAGTCCAAAGAACTCCGCTCCCACGCACTCAGGTGAGACACAGGCCACGAAAAGGTCAACAGGAGAAAGTTCACTGGGCACCCCTTTTCTACAGTAGATTCACAACAACCCGTGCATTTTGAATGCCTAGGCCAGTCCCTTACGATGCTCCTCATTGGCTGTTGATAAGCCAGTCACAGGGCTGGAAACTGTCTCTCTCAAGAGTTCACAGGGGTAGGATCTATGTTCCACCTCTCCTGAAGAATACGTCTTTCCAAAGTATCCCTCGGGAGATGTGGAACATGCATCCTGCCTATGCGAGTTCTCGAGAGAGACTGAGAGTTTCCAGCCCTGTGATTGGCTTATCGACAGCCAATCAGGAGCGTCGTAAGGAACTGGCCTAGATATCAAATGCACGGTTGATGTGAATCTACTATAGGCCTTCTATGCCCTTATAGCACAGAAAGTAGAGAGAGCAAGTTTTAGTTTTTCTTAAACAACTACTGAGGCTAGAGGGCTGCAAATTGGTTGTGTTGGTCATCCACCATCCAATCATTAAACATAGCAAATTGCAGCCCTCTAGCTTTCAGTAGTTTATATCTGATTTAAGGTTAAATTTAGCCATAATCTTGCGTCTGGCAACGATAAAGATCAGGCCACCACCGGGCCGTGCCTGAAGTTTCATGGGTTCGCGGCTTATAAAGCATTAATAATGACACCACCGAAAGATAGAGCTTTTTCCGGTATCCTTCATTCTACAATGAACAGAAAACTGGATCGCGGCGAAGAAACTTCGGAGCATTTTCTATTCTTATTAATCTATTTTTTGTATGTGGTCTTTGGACAGAATTTGCTGCATTATTTAGTCCTTTGGTGAAGGAAAAATAGGGGGGTGGGGGGGAGAAAAAGCGTTAAATTCTATCCATAATAAGTTGTTTAAATCATTTGAGGTATGAATGTGCCATGATGATTTTGAAGGTCAAACAAACCTACGAATGTACTCACGGTCCTTTCAGCCTGATCTACACACCTTGACCCTTTATCCTAACTACAATCGTGACCACTTTCCAGTGCTGTGGATCTAACTTATCCAGGTGTGGGAGTCTCAAGTGAAAGCAGATATAAAGCAAATTACATGAACGGCAAAAAAACGTTTATCTGCCAGTCGGAAACACTTAGAAAAAAAAACGTTTTCTGCCAGTCGGAAACACTTAAAAAACCTTTATCTGCCAGTCGGAAACACTTAGAAAAAACGTTTATTTGCCGGTCGGAAACACTTAGGTAGCCATGATACTTCTAACGTTCAGATGTATTACAGTAAAATATGAATATTTCCACGTTTGCTCTCCTCGTATCAAGGTGACGAGTTGCTTTCTAATTGTCCAACAAATACATATTCAATATATAAAGTCCTCATGTTATGACATCATTGGCATAGACTATGAAAGTATAACTGCAAATACTGGTTACACAGTTATCCTCCTTTTACGTCTACTTTGTAGCATAAACCCAAATTAAATCTTCAACAGATTACACAGTGAAATATGCAGTCCCAGAAATAATCTTAGTACTTTATATCGTTAAGAATACTCAGTATTCGGTTCTCAAAAATATATATTAAAGACTATATGTACACTATAAAATTAAACAACATTTGATAGTAATATATGAACAGTATTACATTAATAAACAAAGGTCCCATGTAACAATTGGTAACAGCTTCTATGTCGTTCTTTTTTTCAATAAATATTCATTCTCTTCTCTCTCTCTCTCTCTCTCTCTCTCTCTCTCTCTCTCTCTCTCTCTCTCTCTCTATGACTCAAAATCACTAACATTGACCGCATTTCATAAATATTACACCTGCTGGAAAAAAAAAAGACATCTGCAGGTGGAAAATCATGCAGGTTAATCAAAAAAAACACTTCAATTTAGATCAAACTAAAACCAGAGTTTAACCTCTACGCCCTAAGGAAATAAAACCTAGCTCTCCCTCCCTCTATAAACAACAACAACAACGATGTCATTCTATGAATAAATTTCCTCTACAGATAAATAACGTTACATAATATAGACCCCGATTATTTTTAAATTCATTTAAAAACGATTTCACAGTGATTCAGCTCCAGTGAAGCGCAATGCAACATGAACAAACATCAAAATGATTTACAAAATCTTCAAGTTCTACATCAGCGAACGCAAATTAGTGTTGCTTATATGATAGAAATTTAAGCAACATAAGTCAGTGAACTTCAGGGTCCTACAACATCCCTCTTAAAGAAACTATGAATTAATCGTTTGGAAAAATGTGAAAAGAGATTCATCAACACTTACGAGAAGCTTTTATTGTATTTATAAATGGAAAATTAGTCACCGTATGTACATCTTAAAAATTATATATTATACTATATATATATATATAATATATATATATAGATATAGATATATAGTATAGAATATATATATTAGATATTAATATATATATGTGTGTGTGTGTGTGTGTGTGTGTGTATGTATATATAATAAATGTATATGTGTGTATGTATAAAAATATATACAAGAGACATGTAGTGATTATATGATTGTAATTAAAAGATTTATATAAAGCAAAATACTTACTTTAGACTAAAAATCTCTACGATAAATAAAACCAGAATGACTAATATAATGAGAAGAAAAAGAAAACCCTTTTTATCCCTACCAAGAGACTGAATAAAGCAAATCACAGTAACTAATCACCAAAAAAATCAAAACATATTGAAGGTGAAGATAATATGTACGGAAAACTTTAAACATGTCTACTCACCAACAGGCGAACCCACTACCTTCGGGCGGGGGCGGGGGCGGGGCGGGAGGGTTTCATCGCGATGAAGCCTGAAGGAGAAAAACATTTAATGACAATCGTTATCAAAACCACAGTTATCTTTTATTGAATAGCATTGCTAAAGTGGTTAAAAAAGGAGAAAAACAATAAGGTTCTGGATAATAATAATAATAATAATAATAATAACTAATAATAATAATAATAATAATAATAATGATGAAAACGATCAGGCAAAGATCCCCGGGACTGGGGACTATGGTATCAGAACAGAAAGGGGGATACGTGCCAAATAGACCAGACGTGACGATGATTGACAAAATCAAGAAGAAAGTATCGCTAATTGATGTCGCAATACCATAGACACCAGAGTTGAAGAGAAAGAGAGGGAAAAAAATGGATAAGTATCAAGTCCTGAAAATAGAAATCATGAAGGATATGGGCTATGCCAGTGAAAATCGTACCCATAATCATAGGAACAGAAGGCACGATCCCAAGATCCCTGAAAAGGAATCTAGAAAAACTAGAGGCTGAAATAGCTCCAGGGACTCATGCAGAAGAGTGTGATCCTAGAAACGGCGCACATAGTAAGAAAAGTGATGACTCCTAAGGAGGCAGGATGCAACCCGGAACCCCACACTATTAATACCACCCAGTCGAATTAGAGGACTGTGATAGACCACAAAAAAAAAACAATAATAATAATAATAATAATAATAATAATAATAATAATAATAATAATAATAATAATAATAATAATAATAATAATATGGAAGGATTAAACGTCCACAATGATACTGTAACTGACTGGTCATGAGATTTAATTCTCATTATTATTTGCAAATTTAACGTACATAGAATAGAAATCCTCATCCATGAGGCAATAAAGCCATAAACGGAAATATGAAAATACGTCGAAAGATTTAGGGTCTTCATGTATCAACATCCAAAACACTTCCATGGAATATGTATGCTGGCAGTAAAAAAACTGAATGAAATAAAGGGGCAACTATTATCATTATTAGAAAAAATCATCACAGCCTCTCTATTACTATTATTATTAGTGGAAAATATCATCATAGCCGCCCCGCCAACAGACAAATACTCCAAAAACGTTGAAAAATAATATTGGAACACCGACAACTACTATGGCATCATCTTTATATATGGGAAGCTAAGAACAGTGCCTCCAAAGGCAGCATTAGAGGTTAAATTTTAGATGCTTCAAAAAGAGATGTTTGGAGTAGGCGGCTACAGTGACGGGCACTACACTCGTTTCACATGAAATACATAAGCCAAAAAACGTTAGTCATGATACGATAGAGAACATCATGGAAAAGGAGATCGTTCATATACAGAGTCCAAAGGTTGCTCAAGGTCATTCAGCCTCACCCTCCACCGACTATACATACCGATGAAATCCAGATCAGGTCAAACGCCAATTTATTTCGCAGAAGACAGCAAACAATGACAAATTGAATTACATTAATTACATTATGAGAATTACATTAATTACATTATGGAAGTCGCATTTACAATGCCTTAGATCAAGACACTAGTAACGCATTTCTCGGCAAAGTTTTGGTAGTTCAACTATGAGCAATTGTTTACTTTTGTTGAATTATAACTCATTATCACAGTTGGTGAATAATTTGAATGAACAGTTTTTTCTTTGAATGGAACTACTCATAGGAATATTTTGTTATCTTTTAAGGACCTCAAAGGACAAATTCACAAGCATGACCTTGTTTTCCCATCTAAATGCGACGTCCTCGGGTCCTTGATTGTAATAGTTAACGGAATACTTGTTAGGGTAACAGTTATAAATTACAAGATATGGAACTGACACTTACGCTAGAAATTATTATGGTTTTTGTTTTTTTGTTGGGGGGGGGGGGGTTTTTTTTGTTGGGGGGGGGGGGGGGGGGCAATCACCTTGATAAAAAGATGAACAAATACCCATTCCAAAATGATTACACGGTCCAATAATACTGGATTGTTATGAAAGCTAACATAATAAAATTATCAATACTTACATACATACATACATACATACATATATAATATATATATAATAATATATATATATATAGATATATATATATATATATATATATACAATGTATATATATATGGTAAATTAGATCAATCTACCCAGTCAAATTGCAACCATGGTGATAGTAAAATATACAAAATGGTCAATACTGCCAAAAGAATTGGCAATGGTTTGGGCAGAGGAATACTTGAGAGAATTTTGTATCCCTTAGAAAAGGGGAAGCAAGTAAATGGTGAAAAAATAAAAACCCATCTTTCGTTTGAGAAAATGGAAACTACAAATGCCAATGCCAGATGTATCCAATTAAGGACTCCTAGCACAGGTTTATTCTTTTGCTATCTGGGCGCTGCTAACCTATGAAGTGTCTTTGGTTTTTGCTCTAAAATCACAAATCTTCAAAAGGAACTGAAATGCCAACCAGGTGGTAGATGAGCTTATTCTGACGTCAGTAACCACACTTTGACTCATATACCAGGAGCAAGTGAAAATAATAGCATATTCGGAATTCTAAGTGGCGTGGAAAATCATCAAATGGCATTTACCGTTACCTGATGAGGATTAAACCTTGTTCATTTACTGCAAAACTTCGATAAAAAAATATATTCCTGGTCTTGGGTATCGTGAATGGTTGAGGATGTTGCTGTATGATACAGACGCTTTT
>NC_061108.1:21896977-21917880 GCF_015104395.2 Macrobrachium nipponense | reverse complement strand
GACTAACTTTCCATTTATATATACAATAAAAGCTTTTCGCAAGTGTTGATGAATCTCTTTTCACATTTTTCCAAACGATTAATCATAGTTTCTTTAAGAGGATGTTGTAGGACCCTGAAGTTCACTGACTTATGTTGCTTAAATTTCTATCATATAAGCAACACTAATTTGCGTTCGCTGATGTAGAACTTTGTAAATCATTTTGATGTTTGTTCATGTTGCATTGCGCATCATTGGAGCTGAATCACTGTGAGATCGTTTTAAAATGGATTTAAAAAAAAATTGGGGTCTATATTATCTGTAGAGGAAATTTATGCTTAGGATGACATCGTTGTTGTTGTTGTTGATAGATGGGAGGGAGAGCTAGGTTTTATTTCCTTAGGGCGTAGAAGTTAACTCTGGTTTTAGTTTGATCTAAATTGCAGTGTTTTTTTATTAACCTCAGTATTTTCCACCTGCAGATGTCTTTTTTTTTCCAGCAGGTGTAATATTTATCAATTGCGGTTAATGTTGGTGATTTTGAGTCATGCGAGAGAGAGAGAGAGAGAGAGAGAATGAATGATTTAATGAAAAAAGGAACGACATAGAAGCTGTTTTCAACTATTACATGGGTCCTTTGTTTATTAATGCAATACTGTTCATATATTAACATTAAATGTTTGTTAATTTTATAGTGTACATATAGTCTTTAATATATATTTTCGAGAACTGAATACTGAGTATTCTAACGATATAAAGTACTAAGATTATTTCTGGGAACTGCATATTTCACTGTGTAATCTGTTGAAGATTTAATTTGGGTTTATGCTACAAAGTAGACGTAAAAGGAGGATAACTGTGTAACCAGTATTTGCAGTTATACTTTCATCGTCTATGCCAATGATGTCATAACATGAGGACTTTATATATTGAATATGTATTTGTTGGACAATTAGAAAGCAACTCGTCACCTTGATACCAGGAGAGTAAACGTGGAAATATTTATATTTTATACTGATGCAACTGAACGTTAGAAGTATCATGGCTACTTAAGTGTTTCCGACTGGCAGAAAAACGTTTCTCTAAGTGTTTCCGACAGGCAAAAAAACGTTTTTCTAAGTGTTTCCGACTGGGCAGAAAACTGTTTTTCTAAGTGTTTCCGACTGCAGATAACGTTTTTTTGCTGTTCATGTAATTTGCTTTATATCTGCTTTCACTTGAGACTCCCACACCTGGATAAGTTAGATCCACAGCATTGGAAAGTACATTCGTAGGGTTTGACCTTCAAAATCATCATGGCCACATTCATACCACAAAATGATTTAACACTTATTACGGATAGAATTTAAGCTTTTTCCTCCCCCCCACCCCCCTTTTTTTCCTTCACCAAAGGACTAATTAATGCAGCAAATTCTGCCAAAGACCACATACAAAAAATAGATTAATAAGAATAGAAAATGCTCCGAAGTTTCTTCGCCGCGATCCAGTTTTCTGTTCATTGTAGAATGAAGGATACCGGAAAAAGCTCTATCTTTCAGTGGTGTCATTATTATTGCTTTATAAGCCGCGACCCATGAGATTTCAGGCACGGCCCGGTGGTGGCCTGATCTTTATCGTTGCCAGACGCACGATTATGGCTAAATTTAACCTTAAATCAGATATAAACTACTGAGGCTAGAGGGCTGCAATTTGCTATGTTTGATGATTGGATGGTGGATGACCAACACAACCAATTTGCAGCCCTCTAGCCTCAGTAGTGTTTAAGAAAAAACTAAAACTTGCTCTCTCTACCTTCTGTGCTATAAGGGCATAGAAGGCCTATAGTAGATTCACATCAACCGTGCATTTGATATCTAGGCCAGTTCCTTACGACGCTCCTGATTGGCTGTCGATAAGCCAAACTCTCAGTCTCTCGAGAACTCACATAGACAGGATGCATTTTCCACATCTCCCGAGGGATACTTTAGAAAAAAGTATTCCTTAGGGAGAGGTGGGACGTAGATCCTACCCCTGTGAATTCTCTAGGGAGACTGGGAGTTTCCAGCCCTGTGATTGGCTTATCAACAGCCAATCAGGAGCGTCGTAAGGGACTGGCCTAGACATCAAATGCACTGTTGTTGTGAATCTAATATAGTAGGTGCCCAGTGAACTTCCTCTGTTGACCTTTTGGTGGCCTGTGTCTCACCTGAGTGCGTGGGAGCGGAGTTCTTTGGACTGCTGCACTTCCTCCATCGGGAGTCCTCTGAAGGGGATGAAGACCTCCTGCACATCCGGATGCGTCTCGAATAACCTGCCGATACGAAAAATGGAAACATCAGCAAAGGATTGAAAAAGATGAGCAGTCAAACAGACACAGGAGAGAAAAGTCTCAAAGCCAGATAATGTATTTTTAAGGGCATTATAACTGTCATTAGACAGTATCGTCATTTCCTTTTCCTTTCAAAGGCCAAGTTGTTCTTTGTTAAGGATTCGTACATAAAAAGAGTTTTCATATCAAAGTTTCTAGTTAGAACAACGAGGAATGAGTGTTTTCCTTAACATCGTCCAATTGTATATATCATCCTTTTTTATAGCCTAAAAAATATATTTGTGCAAAGAGTTCGATGATGGATACCTGATGTGTTTTAAAAACTTAAAGTACCTCTTTGGAGGTACTTTTGTTACTCCTTTTACCATTTGTCCTACTGCCTATGATGCTACTGCTGCCTACATTACTGCTGTTCACACAATAGAAAAAAATGATAAATATTTGTTTTTTTTATTAACTTCTAAAGAAAAGGGACCAGATTCACAGAATGCGATGGAATAGCTGCGCGCAATCTCAAAAATTATTATTATTATTATTATTATTATTATTATTATTATTATTATTATTATTATTATTATTATTATTATTATTATTATTATTATAAGTTAGATAAACCCATTTCTCATGTATTTCAACTGGCGACAATTGTGAAACAGACCAGCCCTATATCCACTTTGTCACGGAAGGTATAAAATGGGAGGAATCATTCATGTCCAGAATGCTCCTAATATGCAGTAATATAGTGTTCACTTTCTTGTAGCTAACCCTGTGGCTAGTGTTGCCTCTTCACCAAAATTTTTTGTATCGATACTTTCAACAAAAAGGTACCGTTTGTACCGCGAAAACTTTAAAATTGCACCGTTTCTACCTCTAAGACTTTAAAATTGTACCGTAAATAGTATCAGACATTTTCCCTTAATT
Source organism: Macrobrachium nipponense (assembly GCF_015104395.2). Classification (NCBI taxonomy): domain Eukaryota; kingdom Metazoa; phylum Arthropoda; class Malacostraca; order Decapoda; family Palaemonidae; genus Macrobrachium; species Macrobrachium nipponense. The sequence continues at coordinate 21,914,672 of NC_061108.1, read as the reverse complement.
TAAGTATTGAAAATGTATAATTCTTCGTTTTCCTTTGATTTGCTATTGTTTTCGTACATAATCTATCATTCATTAGCAAAATCTGATTACACCAGTTGTTGCAGTCATTACTTTTGTATTCACAATCCATTCCGAACATTTGAAAGGTATTGTAAATTTGAGATAATATCAGGATTTGAACAGTGTGCTCGTAAATTTTCTACATTTTAACAAAAAGTTTTGTTTCGTCAATAAAGAACGAGGAAAAATAAATAGATATTTCATCATTAGCAGTATTTAATCAAGAAAAAATTGCCAAATCCCACTTTTTAACGCGGTACCCCGGGTCTATTCATTTTTGTTAATAATATACCACTCAGACTCTGTGTTCAGCCTATTTCTGATGTCTGTTCTAATTGATTTTATTCGAGAGAATACTTTCTCTACAGCTGCTGAGGAATGAGGCAAGACAAGTAGGGATAATAATATATTCACTTAAATAAGGAAACATCTGGATCTGTCGGCATACTTCAAGTGTCTAATCTTGCACTGGAACTTACTGGATCAAAAGGAATTTCAGTCTTTTAGAAGTAAAAAACAAAAAAGACAATTTCATCCCTTCATCATTTATAGCTACTGTAATGATTCACTTACAGAGGTAGGGAGTGTTCCAAGTATTCAAGATCTGATTCTTTTTACTATGGTTCCATTGACAGGGTCAGGTGGGCTAAGATGCGGCAATGTTTTGTTCATTCCAAAGAATCTTTTCTTAGTCTGGATTGCTAATTTAGTAAAGAAATTAGACATTTGACCTTAAATCTAGATATGAAAGAAACCTCCACATTGATTTCTTCTTACAGCATTTGTTTTTACTTTTGTTCCCCAGTGGATGTCTTCTATACTTTTAAAGCTTCCTGGATCATAGAAATGTCAGTGAAAAAAATGTCTTTGATGTTAGGCACCTCTAACTTTATGTAATTTGAATGGACTAACTTGAATAAAGCACATACTTTTTCGTAGGCATGGTGTATTTGAACACCCTCACTTTGAAACTCCTTGTTCATTTTAGTCACATAAGGTATAGAGCGGCAGCCCGGACCATTGAGATGCAACGAACGAGATACCGATTGTAACCCCTACTGGTATTTAGGAGTAGACTTGTAAACTGTGAAACTGACCGTCTGCCGAAAATATATGGGTGGCTTACTTAACAAGCACCACTAATTGCTTGTTAGATTTTGGGTCAGATCCAATATATGAGATACCAGATGAAACTAATGTATAATATATCTGCAGACTCTACTGATTATAGAATGACCAGTGACAAACATTTTGGAGGGTGGGTTCCCCTGACAGACGCTCTGAAAAGGGAGGGGGGGGCGGTTCATTGGATCTAGATCCAACTTAGGAGATACAGAGTAAAATTTACACCACAATAGCACTGCATATCCTAGAATACTGTGGTGATAATGACAGACATTCTAGTGGGTGGTTACCCCCTGACAGACGCCCAACAACGAGTGGGGAGGGGGAAGGCAGGATCTGCATCCAACATTGGAGATACCAAGTAAAATTTACACTGCAATAGCACTGCACATCATGCTAGAGTACTGTGGTGGTAATGACAGACATTTTAGTTGATGGTTTCCCCACAGCGATTGGGGAAGGGGAGACAGGATCTGCATCCAACATTGGAGATACCAACATTTTATGTGGTGGTACCCCTGACAGACATAACCAACGGTTGGAGGGGAGAGATGGGACACCTTGAAATGATTCAACATCTACCATAAGCGATACGAACATTAAAAATATTCATCAAGAAATGGTAATTTTCTGCAATTCGTGAGCCTGATACAAGTTAAAAGTCGAACATATCTCTGATGTATGTCTCCACCAGGTAAGAAAACTCACTATTAACGAAATATGCTTTACATCCAAGTACTAACTATAGCCCCATTACCCCAATTACTCATATTTGATTGTCAAAAACCAAAATCACTAATAATATTATTTGTACGTTATGTACGTACTTAAAAGTACAGTTCCACTGCATTGTCAGGGGTTTGCTTTGGAAGAATCCTGCATCTGTAAAATTGATTGGAATTACTTTTGAAAAAGGAAAGGAAAAAACAAACTTGTATGCTATGTACACTCAGCAAGGAAAGTTAAGATACAGTTTTTATAAATCTTCGGACATAATATATTATGTTGTTCAATAATGCCACACCTGGCAACTCATGAAAGGGGGCGGAGCTTTAAAATCAGCGTTTGTTGCTTTCTAGATTTCATCAACTTTACACCATAAAGATTCTGTTGAGGTCCTATAACATTTATACTTGAATGTAGAAACAGGCTCTATATTATTCGTTAATGTTGGTTTGGTAACGTCAGTTCAGGGTAGAATATCCATCATCCTTTTTTAAAACCTACTGTGAAACCTTATTTGTAAGTAATGTTTGACACTAAACTGACGTAAAATTCATACGTAATTAAAGACGGATCTTAAACAATTAGAGAAAGGGTTTTAAAATTTGGGCAGTACTTGTGGAAATCGTGAGGAACAATACAGTAAAGAATGATATATTATAACGATAGAGAGAGAGAGAGCGCAAGCATAGGCCTATCGATATACTTAATTCATTATATTTACTTTGAGAGATCAAGTGATATTTTTTCAAATGTTTCAAAAGTGGAGAGAGAGAGAGAGAGAGAGAGAGAGAGAGAGAGAGAGAGAGAGAGAGAGCGCAAGCATAGGCCTATCTATAGAGATAATTAATTCATTATATATACTTTGAGAGATTATATATACTTTGATCTTTTTTTTTTCAAATGTGTTTTAAAAGTGAAGAGAGAGAGAGAGAGAGAGAGAGAGAGAGAGAGAGAGAGAGAGAGAGAGAGAGAGAGAACAAAATCTGCTCACGTGAAAGCTTAGGCCTAATCATAACTACTTAATTTCATTATATTTTTGGGGGAGTTATTGAGTGTAATAATATATATTTTTACAAAGTATGTTTTAGAAGTGGAGCGGAGAGGGAGAGAGAGAGAGAGAGAGAGAGAGAGGAGAGAGAGAGAGAGAGAGAATAGAATTATAGTACTGGTGTCGGACTTGTGACGGGGGTAAGGCAGAAGAAAATATAATGAATTAAGTATCTCTATCGACAAGCCTATGCTTGCGAGATATGATTTGACTGCCAAGATCGTGCTGCACTATGCTAAATAAAATTTGAAGGATCATAATATTCAAGTTAATTCTCTAAGTAATTCATACCCTAATCTTGATTACATTTGACAGTTGCCGTAGCATTCAAAGATTTAAAAAGACGTGGAAAATTTGAGACACAGGCTGCGGCCATTCTTGCTCTCTTGATATAGTCCTTACTTTTGAAAATCGGGTTTCATCCACAATCAATCACGAAAAAAGCTGTATTAAGTAAAACTATTTATTACCACTAATAACTCAATATGTATTGCACAGGCAATTAAAGTTTTATATCGTGTAAAAAATGCTGATGTGTTGGGAGATCTTTCAGCCTCCGGCTAAGAAATGCAGTCGTGTAGGGCTGTAGGCTACTACGAACTGCTTTGTAATGGGAGCATATAGCCAGAAAATCTTTGAGCTGACATGCTACTTTAACCTTGACTAAGATTTATGTTTAAAGACAGTAGCTTTGTAAACAGCAACTAGCATTCGATCCATGTCAACGTCAAAGTAATCAAAGTGTGAAATCCGTTACGTTATCCAGTATCCTGTGACTTGCGCTTTCCCGCTCGATGTTCTACGGCTCCTCCTCACATCATAGAAAACGCTCTTGAGGATGCAAACTAGATTTGCTCAGCCTACCTTAGCCGTCGCAACATTGACTGCCATTCGACGTCAGCTTACTTTAAATGCTTCGGAATACAAACATAAATTTGTATAAACTAAAATAATTGCATTCACCAATTACGATGATGCAATATAACCCGGTTCATGAAGCAAAACGAGTAAATATTGCCGTCGTGATACCATAGTACTAAAATCAGAAATTCACATTCTATCTACCAGATCTCTATGAACGAATCCATCTGAGAAATTCCAATTATTTCGGACATATATCGTGTTTCTAAGTATCTGAACGGTTTGTTTTGCAGTTTTAACTTATATGATATAATTTGCAGTATATTTTCATATTTTAGAGTAAATTTAGCGATATTATGTCTTTTCAATAAAAACATATGGGAAATTGGATGAACGAAAACTAATGAAAACTGTATCTTCAGTTTTCTTGTCGAGTGTACGTACTTACAAGTACAGTTGTATTGTCAGAGATTTGACATTGGAAGAATCATACATCGGTAACATTTAATGAAATTCCTTTTCAAAAAGAGGAAAAAACTAACATATTTTTATGTACTTTGAGCATGGTATCAAGACAAGTGTTCCTATACACGCCTACTACAGATTGAACAAACATGACGGCATTATAGTGTCTTATGCCTTACCTACTCATTTAACTAATAGCACAAATACGTATCCTTAACACTTACTGACCAGTTCTATTTGAAAACAAATACAAATCGCTCATGAAAATAATCTGTAAGTGTATAATCTCATTCTTTAAATATATTAAGAAAAATTATAAAACAAATTGCCTTAATGAATGTCTACTTTTCAAGTTCTTTGTCTCACTTTAATATAAAACAGGTAGAATAAAAAAGAGTTATAATTAATCATTACAGTATATGTACCAAATAAATATCTGCATTTCAAGATAGTCTGTCTCACTTCCATATAAAAATGGGAATAATAAACAGCATTTATTCATAACAGTATATATCAACTTAATGATACTTTTCCAATATATTGCGAATTAACATATAGGAAAATATGAAATCCATAACATTTAGTAAAGATCCCTTTTAGAAAGTCTAAATAAATGTACCATACAAATAAATATGTGCACAGTATCATTAAAGGTCTACAGCACTTATTGTCGTATACATTTACCACATAAAATAGTCGTATACATTTACTCAGATTAACATATAACAACAAATTTCATTTCTAGTTGTTACTGTCCACTGCTTTGTAAAAAATAAAATAAATAAATAAATAAATACAAAAATTACGCTTTAAAGCCAATAATGTCCATGATGCATTTATGCGTATATGATCGTGGCATCATCATGATAAAATACTGCAAAAACACATTACTTTGACAAATATCTGTATTTAATATGTGTCTTCATCACTTGCACTTTCATCATCTGTCCATGGGTCATCATTTTCATCATGATCAATATCAATGCAGGTATCAGTTTCTGCCACATTAGTAGTGTTCTGGATGAGGGCTATTGGCACTGAGCTTCCCTCAAACCATTCCGGAATAAAAGCATTACCATCTTTATTCTATCCAAACTCAGTTAGGTCTAATCCGTCACTGGGATTTTGCTTATCGGCACGGTGCCAAAGAATGCTAAGATACTGAGGACGTTGAATTTTCTTTTTGAGAGTTGCTGTACAAGCTGGCAGGAGTGCACAGTTCATACACTTCACATTCGCTAGAGGATTTCTTGTGTTAACAAATCCAGTCATTTTATTGATCATGACATACCTGCTTCAGTAAGGTCACAAAGACTCTATGTGTGGATCCGTAGTGGATGAGAGGTCTCGGAAAACTTTTACAAATTTTCCTGTTTCAACGTTTGCCATGATGTTAAATGGCCTTTTTTTTCCTTTCCTGTAAAATGTTGCTGTGACATCTGAGCCAGTGAAGGCGTGGAATGCTGGTAATGCGGCTGATATTCCAGTTCCTTTTAATTCCAGAAGATGAAACGCTCGATGTTGGTATAACTGCGATTGTTTCCATATCCACAGTCCAGCATGGTACTTCTATTTTTTTACTGCTCTTCTTCACTCATCTTGCCCAGTAAACCTAACAGAATTACTAAAATGTCAGTATCTGAAGCTCTAACTATCATATTCCCATGCACTTTGGATAAATGAAGAGCAACCAAAGTATCTTCCTCCTCGTGATGACCCTGGAGATTTTCTGGTTGGTCAGTGATCATATACTCTTGTTCACTATTAGAGGACTACTTCAAGCAGTACCCACCATGTGACATTACTAAAATCTTACGTCCAATGATTTGACCATGTGATTCTTACACCATTCCATGAGAAGGAATTTTGCAAGTTCATCTTTGACATTTCCATTCGTCAACAGCTGGAGCCTCTTTGTCGTGGAATTTGTTCTGGTCTGGTGATTGTATATCTTGTATTATTATCTGCACCTCCTAATCTCCTTTCATTATCTTTAAGTGAAGGGATGATGTACATATCAAAGAGAACATGAATTTGGCTTCTTGGAAAAGAGCAGATTGTTATCAAAAGTTCCCTTGCCATTGCTCCATAAGATCCATTTGTCTGCTGCAAGACTGATTGGATTAATAAGCCTCCATCGATTATGGTTGCTGCCACATTACGGTGACTCGAAGTTGATAATGAGCTGTCTAGATTCATTTCCAGTAATCGTAGTATTGCTGACTTTTCGGTTTTTAGGGGGGATGCATTGTTGTGTGCCAGTGAAAGGGGAACTTCTGTCACTGGGAATGACAGAATGGTCTCGGGTCCAAGGTAGTATTCTGATGAGAAGCAACCTGGATTATACGTGCAAACACATCGCTTACTCCTTCTGCAGCTGACTTGAGAGTAGCAACCATCAACTTCCTTTCATTGTCATTCTCCATGGCGAAGTTCTTATACCTTCTTCTTGGTATGGCCTTTAGAAATCTAGACATATCAACACTGCACTCTTGCAGGAATGTCAATCGACATTCATGACCCCTTGAAAGTGACCCGAGCAGATAAAGCTTAGTTTCTTGATCAGTAGCTTTTCCAGATGAAATAATCAGGTGGTCAGGTGAACTACAGGTAGGGTCCCCAAAGGGATTGCAAGTTTCCTTCAGTAATGCACTTAGGACACCTATACTATCATTATCTCTCTTGACTCGCCACTAACGAAGCTGAGCAGATGGCTATATATCTTCTTCTATGCCCAATAGAACTCTTAATTCTGACACAGCCAATCCTCTCTGAGTTGTTGTAATGCCCCATCTGCGAAATGTGCTTTTAGAGTTCCTAAAGGTAACAATACCTTTCAGTGGAGATGCTGCATTTTTGTTCACTGTTTGTTCCAGACACATGTCGACTGCAGTCCTAGCATAGTTTTGGGTTGTTCTACGAATGGGGAAGGCACCAAGATCAAGAAGTTCATGGCATTCAGGTTGGAGTGACTGAAGCTTCTGCAGAAACAAATATCCCAGCGAGCATAATTGGGTCGATTAAACCTAAAGAAAATGTCCAATACAGTTGGTAAAACTGATACGTAGAGATCTACGCCATTTGTGTGTATAGCTTGCTGTAGTTGTCTGTAGACTCTGTTTACCATGTACACATAAGTACTCCAGTGTGCCGCAGTTGGTCCTAGCTGTCCATCCATCACTTTTTTAAAAAAATGTTGTAAGATTTCAGGTTACCATGGAAACTATCATTCACTGCAAGATACTCCTCAGTTGGTCTTGCCTCAAATGGCGCATCCTGAAGAACATTTAACATGTCAGTCCTTGCTTCTCCCGTAAGAGTGCACATAAATCTCTGGAACAATAATCCTTCCATGACACAGGCAAGGATTTGATGAATACGAACACATATGTTGTAGAATTTGCCTTTAATAAATCCTGTCAAGGATCCTTCAGCAAGGATGCCAGATTCAGTTAAGCATGTATTCTACTACTGAATCATGAATATAGGTTCCAAGGGCACCAAAAAATGCCATTTCCAAGTGAAAATTGCCAAGTAGAATCAGCAGTCTGTTAAACTCTGGTGATTCAATTGCTTGAATTGAGTAAGCCTTGATGGCCACAGCAAGGTCGTAACTAACAATAGAATATATTTGGTTCACCTCCTTTGCTACATCAAAGATCTTATCTACATCATTCCGTGTCGGAGGATAAGGGAATAGGATCCATATAACATATAGATTGTTGTGGCAAGTCATCTGTAACAAATTGGGAATAAAATCCTTGAAAAAAAGAGGTAGCTGTCTGTGTAGTGACTGCCAGTTCCAGTAGAAACCTAACAAGTTCTCTGCAAAAACATACCGGCCAATCATTTGGAGGGGCAGATATGTCAAAATGGGCACTTTTCAAGGTTGCCCTAAAAGGAGGATGTCTTGATCAGAACCTTCATATCGTCTTTGCTTTCGTCTACAAATCATTTCTATTTCTTTTGTGTCATCTTTTGAGGATTTGTTTTGATAACATATGCCGACAGTTGAATGGAGTGTGCTCTTACCATCTAATGTTTCGATATTTACATCATAATTATCCCAGGCAGTATCTGTTGCAAGGTTAGGTTTACACAGAATTCCATCTTGAGTTTCCTGATTATCATCTGACACTGTGAAGGCAAATTCAGTCTCTAAAGCTTTAACTTCATCATAAGATATCGAGTGCCCCAATCTGTTAAGCATCTGTATTACTGTCTTTGACCCAGTCAGTGTTCCCATACCAAGGCCCAGGCATGTACTTTTCCAGGGGCGCACTCGACCTCTTGATGTATTAAACGCTGTCGCCTCTTGATGTAATAAACACAGCGTCAGAGGCACTTGACATCACTCGTCGTTCAATATTTTCCCTAGGAACCAGATTAGTGTCTGAAAGAAGACCACAATAAAGTGGTCGAAAAAAGAACTCTAGTGGTATTGGGAGCATTGAGGAAGTCTGTTTCAGAGTATGAACTGATGTTGGGCTAGGGGATTTGGATTTAGGCATAGATAGAATAACGCTATGTAAACACATAGCAACAGCACGTACTTGATCATACTGCTTGAATGACTGGTGATCATCGGCAAATGCTGCTCTAGCATCTGACTCAGACATGAGATTTCCTACCCGCCTACTAAGTAATAATGTGCTTATTTCGTTCGAATAGGCCTCTTTAATTTTACACAGCAATGAATAAACAGTGTACCGAACAATGTCTTCTTGAGAACCACCCATGGACATGAACTCTGTATTATATAAATCAAACAGGGATGTTGATAGAATTACTTCCTTTTTATCAATCACATGGTGCTGCACAGTCGCAGATGATCCAGAAAATTTCTGCATGGATATGTTTTGATTTATTTTTGCTCTGTTTTAGGTAATATTTCTGAAGCCTTAATATATTTACGACGACAAGACTTATGATATTTCACTCTCCTTGCAGTATGGTCACCTCCATTCATGAATATCGACATTACACGGTGGTCATTGTTTTTTGAGCAGCTTCCAGTACTGATCTGCAGCCTTCCTTAGTATTACACTCTGACAGTACCTCTATCGATTTATTCCACTTCCTCTTAGTTGCCACAAAAGATGCAATCAGCTGAGAGTATCCCATTTTGATCTGTAACAGGATGGAAGCTTATTGTTCTAGTTTCTGTATTGATGACTCAGGAGCGTATGTTGTGTATGAGGTGCTGATCGTTTAACTGCACTATACTTTCTTAGGCAAGGAGAATGGTAGAAATCCGAGTGAGTAAACTCGTTCTTATTGATGATTTGAATTGTAACTTCATGGAAAACATCAGAACGAAGTTTTCTGCGTAGGTCTGAATTTTTCTTCAACGAATGCCATGTATTTACTTGAAAGCTTCGTAGTTTACTTGGTATTTCTTCAGATTATCTGCAAATTATACATCCCTTCTGAATACCTGTGGCAACTGCTGGAAAAACATACTCCATAATCTGCAATAATATACAGGAAAATAATAATTTCTTATCTGAAATATAAACATTAATAAGGAATTTAATCTTGGTACGTTCCGGTAAGGGAGGCTCTACATGATAGGGTCTGGTTTTATGATCAATTGAAAGGCCCCGGTTGCATATTTCCCAAGTATGGAAGAGTTTAGGGATGGGCAAATTAGGACAATCAAAGCGCGTGGAGCTGATCCATGACGTCACAAGCCACGCCTTTTAGCTACACTCGGTCCCATAGCCATTACTTACTGCCAGTCACAATGCCGAAGAAAATCTTCCCCATTTCACAATTTACGGCTTGTATGATCTATATATTTTAGTATCTAAATATAATGCAACACTAATTCAACAAACAAATTCTTCAAATGAAATACACCGTGAAATATATTAAGCATTATTGGCTTCGCCCTCATGGTAATAATACTCAGTGTCTCTTAATTCCTGCTCGCAAAGTCGATACTTAGTGCATAAATAATATTTTCATCGCGAGTTGCTAAATTATATACTTGAAAATGCGAGTTTAATGCCATTTAGAAAGAGCTGCGATAACACATGGGATGAATCAAACAATATACTAATGGTAAAATTGATGGTATGGTTAAAATGATGGTATATAACCTGTAATTAGCACTACAGACTACAGCCATGAGGCCAAGAACTTCGCGGCACTTAGACTCCATCAGGAATCTTGGACTTTGAAAGTAACTGTTTTGAAAGCATGGAGCATGGAACGTATTTCAGGCGTTACTGCCTGTTGTTTCAGGCTATAAAAAGGTATTATGTACAGCACTAAAATAATAACTGCCTTATGCTTAGGGAATGTGGATAGTGCCGTTAGTACACCTCATTCGGTGCAATGTAGGCATTACTTAAGGTTCTTTGCATCGTCCCTTTGGCGCCTAGCTGCAACTACTGTCATTCATTTTACTGTTATCTCCATTCATAGTTTCTTTCTTCCATCTTATTGTCCACCCTCTCCTAACAATTGCTTCATAGTGCAACTGCTTTGAGGTTTTCCTTCTGTAACACCTTTCAAACCTTTTACTGTCAATTTCCGTTTCAGCGCTGAATGGCCTTAGATGCCCCAGTGCTTGGCATAGTGCCACAAATCTACAAAAAAAAAAATACAAATCTATGCACTTAATTAAAGGTATACATTTGACCATTGAGTGTGAGCTTGTATGGAAAAATAGCAGTATACTCATATACTACCGTTATCTCTGGCTTTAATTAATATATGTTGAATATATGCATAGAATTTTCTGTTAAGAGTTGGAAAAAAAGTGTCATCCATTATTACTTTAAAGCATATCGCAATGCTAATCAATTTATGCATCAATTCTGCTCTAGTTCAGCTTAGTAAAAAGTCTACTGTAACTCCGTAAATAGGTAGTAACTGGATTCCCTATAGTTGCTAAAAGTATTACATACTAATGAAATACTCATTTTGATTGCACACAATGAATGACAAGTACGAAAGGTTTGCAAAAAATATTAAATAAATTAATAATCAGGGTTTTCTTTGTACACAATGATTTTTAAGCAAAAATCCAAATCCTTAAGTGATTGCTAAAAATATTCGTACTGACTTATATCACTTTTTATTTGTTTGTAACACAATGTATGAAAAGTAAAAACCAAAAGCAAAAATTTTTCAATAAAAACTTATTATATATACTCTTACACAATGATGACAGGACTAATCAGGTAAGGACATCTGGAATGGTTTTATGAAAACGGAATCCACCTCAAAAAGGCAATTATTTACTACAGCTTATCAAGTACACCTTGAAAAACAACCGTATTCAGATTAGCTACTGACAGGATGAGTTTGTCACGTAACTATATATTGGTTACAGTAGGCTAAACGTAGATCGCCAAAACAACAATACCGTAGGTTTCCTTAGGTTTCCTTAATTAAGGGTACATTAGCTCTTGAAATAATTTAATATATGAAGCTGATACTGTCCCTGTAATAGTAGGGACTATATCAGTCTGATTCGTGTTCATGGCCTAGTAATGATCAGTATATTGCTTTTATACAATGTGCAGTAATGTGCATTACTACGAAATAGCATATGTCCATAGAAATCCGTAGTGTAAGCCTACTCCCTCTCTCTATCTTCCCCTACAAACAGGTCAGATACCATCATTTTTACCATCTTGTATATTGTTTGATTCATCCCACGAGTTATCGCAACTCTTTATAAATGGCTTTTAACATGCATTTTCATGTATATAATTTAGAAATTCGCAATGTGAAAATAATATTTACTAAGAGGGAGAAGCCAATAACGCATAATATATTCACGGTGTAACTCATTTGAAGAATATATTTTAAAATTATGTTGCATTGTGTTTAGATATATCTGACTAAAATGTATATGCCATACAAGCCGTAAACTGTGAAATTGAGAAGAAAGTATTTCTTCGGCATCGTGACTGGCGGCAGTAATGGATATAGGACTGAGGAGTGAGGAGGGAGCTAAAAGGCGTGGCTTGTGACGTCATGGATCAGCTCCACGCGCTCTAAATTGGTTGGTCCTAATTTCCCCATCCCTAAACTCTTCCGACTTGGAAATATGCGGCCCGGTTAGTTCCATTCAGACTGAATCATATGGAGTGTAATTTTTGTCGACAGTCGGTCCGATGGGGATCAAGCAGAGGTTGATCGTGAAATCCTGCAGCTCGCGAGATTTCAATCAGATCTCAATCTCATAGTGTGAACCAATCATCAGTATTGTTCTCGGCAGCGTCACGGGAACATCTCCCGCCCCGACGACCATGCCGAAGACGACTCCGGCTGAACTGCTCATTTGCAGAACGCCAGTTCTGGGGTGAATTTATAATACGTACTTACAAAAAGTATGAACGCATGTGCCAAATTAAAGGTAAAGAATATAAGATATTTAATGTCGATACAACGCTGATTTGATGAAGATTTTTTTTACAGAAACCTATTATCCTATAATAGGTTTTAGGCCTACAAGGAATACGAATGAATATGGTGGGAAAACGCATATGATTTTTCCTTTTTCTCCCACTATTACCCTATCCCATACGCCTTTTTAATCTGCAGAAGCCTACAGTTATATCACCTTCTATAACTTTCATCAACTTATGTATATTACGATATATGCATGACATTTGCAGATACAAGCCTGAATTCAAGAAATATTGTGATTGCTACGGGATAAGAATGACTACCAGAGTTTTTTTTTTTTTTATTCCTATTAAGCTATGGAACATTTAACTTCAATAATTGCCATCACATCTATATAAAAAAAACTGTATGAGACTTACTAGGCCTATCCTACTTTCTATGGATTTCTATATATATATATATATATATATATATATATATATATATATATATATATATATATATATATATATATATATATATCAATTCAAGCTACAAATGTCCTTTAATATCTAAATTCACTTTACCTCCCAAATGATATATTTTCATATATGTACTGAAGGGGAATTTTTAGTTGATAATAATTTCGTTCCCCCATGGGATCGAACCACTGTCCAAGTGGACGGGGACGAAATCAGGACAGTCAGTGACGCTATCCAATCAGCCAACAGAGACGCTATAAGTTCATATCGATTCTGACCTTACAAATCACCCTCGACCTCGGTGCTTTCGTAACTAGAATCGATATGGAACCCCGTCTACCATGTTAGCCAATTTGAGCGTTTGACAGCACGTAGAGCACGTAGCCTTTTGTTATGAATAATTATCACATCGAACCGTGATCCATTTTATATATCAATTCAAGCTACAAATGTCCTTTAATATCCCCTTCGGTACATATATGAAAAATATATCATTTGGGAGGTAAAGTGAATTTAGATATTAAAGGGCATTTGTAGCTTGAATTGATATATAAATGGATCACGGTTCGATGTGATAATTTATTCATAACAAAAGGCTACGTGCTGTCAAACGCTCGAATTGGCTATCATGGTAGACGGGGTTCCATATCGATTCTAGTTACGAAAGCACCGAGGTCGAGGGTGATTTGTAAGGTCAGAATCGATATGAACTTATAGCGTCTCTGTTGGCTGATTGGATAGCGTCACTGACTGTCCCCTTATTTCGTCCCCGTCCACTTGGACAGTGGTTCGATCCCATGGGGGGACGAAATTATTATCAACTAAAAAATTCCCCTTCGGTACATATATGAAAATATATCATTTGGGAGGTAAAGTGAATTTAGATATTAAAGGACATTTGTAGCTTGAATTGATATATAAATGGATCACGGTTCGATGTGATAATTATTCTATATATATATATATATATATATATATATATATATATATATATATATATATATATATATGCACTTAGCCTTTCGTGTGAAGTTACTGCTTCACACAAAGTAGTACTATTTTTCTTTCTGAATTGGTGTGGGGGCTGGAGGGGGTTGGTCAAGTGACAACAGCTAAAAGCACGTGTGGTGATCCATTTTTAAATCGTTCATATGGTGCCGGTCTCAATTCCTTTAAAAAAAGAAACGTGGATTATGTTTTTCTCATTTAATAGCCAGTCTTTGGTCATTTTCTTGTCTTTTTGTGGTACAGGCCTATAAGTTAGGGCACTGCAGCCATGTCGAGGTCCGTACCCATCGTGTCTTACCATCAACTGACTTGTTCTTGAGGTGCAGTTGGATCGTGTGGATGATATGAAATTTTTATTGGATATAGCATTTCGATTGATATTAGGACCAAAGTCCCATCGTGTAGAGCCACTTTAACATCAACACACTCACAAGAAATGGTGTAGCACACCTCAAATAATTACAGGAAACGAGAATGTGAATGAATCGTCCAAGATAGGCTAACTACAACACATGTGAATGAATCGTTCTAGATAGGCTAACTGCAACACATTTCCCCATCGTATTCCCCCTCCCGAAGTTGACGATCATCAACTTAAGAGCTCCTGACTCCCAAATTAAGTAGGCCTATAATAGCATGTCAATTATTTAACTATAATCTATTCATTTTCGGCTGGCCTCACTCAAATTAATCTGTACGATATCACCAAGTACCCAGTACCATATATTCAGGGAAGAAAATTTGAACTTAACTAAAAATGATACTTGCAGACAAAATTAAAGCGAAAATTTGCCCGCAGTTTGATGTTTAAAGCAAGCTGAGTGTGTGTGTGTGTTACTTAACTTCCCGCCGGAGTGCTCCACAGACAGTCTAGCAATGTGTTTCAATACATGCTATCAATGCTGGCTTAGACTGCCATTATTCGTTTAATTTTCTCCCTAATAATATTTTTTCTTTCATTGCTCATTATATCCTGTAGACAGGCAGTAACATCATATTATATCCTCACGCCTGCTCAGTGTATTTACCATTGCTAATATGATTTATAATCCGCCTCCAACGCAGTCTTCAAAATCGGACAACCGAAAGTGTAAATCTGTCAGCAGTGTGCAGGGCCTCCCGTAAATAGAGTAGGGTGGGTAACTTCCTGAGCTTCTTATGTTCTCATTTTTCATTTCTCTTGTTTCTTAACATTTATAATAAGTAATTATTTTTTTGGTCTAGTTTGCTCTTATATTTATTCATAATCTTCTTGATAGAATGGAAATGTTCGGAGTAACTTTGTGTGGAGGTGTTTAAAAGACAGAGAGCCTCTGTGTCCTTCCTCTGCCAGGTGTATTATGCCTGACGAGTTTTACACCAGTCGAAAAACAAATTGACTATAGTAACAACAATATCCATTGCTAAACTGATAATACGCATATTCATTCCTAAAACTGATAATACATAACTTAAGTATATCTTACATACTTATTGTCTATTTACTAGTTCCGTATTACTTTATTTAACAAACGATAATTTTGTACATAGACATTTTACAGCAATAAATCTATTAATGATAAAAACTTACGTGCCATTTACAGTGCCAGTCTTCCAGCCACCGCTATATCAACGTTCATCTCGTAAGCAACGATAAAGCGAGAACTAAAATTGAAGTCAGTTGCTCGTTTGGTAAAATAATAACATGACCTAATTACTATAGGCCTACAGATGAATGTTATTTATATGAAACAAATAATATTTGTTTAAAATAAATGCAAAGAATATAGAAAGGAGAAAAATTCCGTATTAATATATCACAATAATGTATAATACGATTCAACAGTAGCCTAACTATACGTAGTTTATACAGTAATTATCCTCCTCCCACTCCTTGTGGGGTGTCTATCAGGGGGAAACCACCCACTAAAATATCTGTCAGTACCACCACAGGGCTATTGCAGTGTACGTTTTACTTGGTATCTCCAATTGTTGGATGTAGATCCTACCTCTCCCCTCCCCACTCGTTGTGGGGCGTCTGTCAGGGGGTAACCACCCACTAAAATGTCTGTCATTACCACCACAGTATTCTAGGATGTGCAGTGTTATTGAAGTGTAAATTTTACTCTGTATCTCCTAAGTTGGATCTAGATCCAATTAACACCCACCCCCCTTTTCAATGCGTCTGTCAGGGGAACCCACCCTCCAAAATGTTTGTAACGGGTCATTATATAATCAATAGAGTCTGCAGATATATTATATATTAGTTTCATCTGGTATTCTATATTGGATCTAGACCCAAAATCTAACAAGCAATTAGTGGTGCTTGTTAAGTAAGCCACCTGTATATTTTCGGCAGGGACAGTCAGTTTCACAGTTTACAAGTATAGTCCTAAATACCAGTAGGGGTTACAATCGGTATCTCGTTCGTTGCATCTCAATGGTCCGGGCTGCGGGACTAGTAGTATAGGCTATATGCTTAAAAAATTCAAGTGTATCTTATAAACTGGATATGTCAGTGCTGAAAGAATTGTCTGAGGAGATTCTAAAAGGTCTTCCGAAGCTGCATTTTGAAAAAAACAAGACTCGAGCATTCCATTGTTCAAAGATCCTTTCAACTACACATTGCAAAGATAACCAGCGAGTCTGGCTCGGATATAGAAATTTTATGTGGCTCTATGTAGAGGGAATTGTTGAAGGTGTTTATATTCACTCATCGTTTGAGTGAATATAAGTCCATAAAAATCTTCTTCTCCTTAGGTATTTAAAGCAAGTAGCTGAGCAAGAGAGATGCAAGGAATGAAAAACATAACCAATAATGAGTAAAATTAGGGGCCACCTGATGGAGTTTAGGTTTTAATCCACTCGGTCTGAACAAAGGACGCGTATGCTGCAGGTACACTCTTTGCTCTTTAAGAAGGGAGGCTCTGGGGAATCGAAAGTCAAACATTTCTATCTCACTTCTCGTCAGTTTTTAACTCATTCTTTACCTTGCTTTTTTAAAAAAGCAAGGTACTGGATCTTTTATCTTTTTCATTTTATTTGGTGTAGTTCCGGCATTGCTCCTACACGTTAATAAGTGGACCCGAAAGTCTTCGGGGTGCGACTGGGGCCGGGTGTTGGAGGGCATAGATCAGGGGTGTCAAACTCGTGGCCCGCGGGATGGTCTTAAGTGGCCCGCGAGGCGCAAGAGATTTTTCAACTCGAGCTGCTATAACTGTTAGAAATGAGGAAAATTTAACTAAAGACTAAACTGTTTAAAACGAGACAGGTGGTAAGTTTTATCTTTCATTCATATGACAATAATAATTAATTTATATTATATTCTGATTGCAGGCAATAAGGCTCTTTTATTGCAATCTTAATAAATGAGTCATAAGGAATAAGTAATTACCAAATCTTTGATGGCCTCTGAGACCATTAACCAAGTGCATAATTGGCCCTCGAAGGATTTGAGTTTGACACCTCTGGCATAGATTGAGGGGGAGGGAAGGCTTAGGGGATGAAAAGACGGGTCTCGGGAAGGGTTGAAAGGGGGATGGATGCAGTATGGAGGCCAAAGAGGTCGGACAGGGAAGAAGAGATAAAGGAA
>NC_061108.1:21884477-21891977 GCF_015104395.2 Macrobrachium nipponense | reverse complement strand
CCTATGGGATAAGTACCACTTTCTATGTAGTGGCTGATAGCTTACACACACACACACACACACAAACACACCCACACATTAAGCTTCACGTTACTCATCAATATCAAAATCACTTTATCTGGGGAATATCTGGTACCCAAGGAGGAGTATATATTGAAACAATTGTACTCACTCTGACCAGGATTACCTTTATCCACTCAGAGAATTGCACCTCCCTACAACAGGATTTCTACCTTTTCCATTTGAGGTTGACATATAGTAACAATAAACTTTATTCACTCAGCCCAGGATCATAACAAAATATAACGGAAGGTAGTAAAAGAAATAATTACCTGTGGAATAATACCACCAGGCAGGACCTGACAGCCATTTGGCCTTAGAGATCTACCGCTACCCTAATCTGGTAGGCCCATTGGTTTCTCGGTAAAACCTCTCCATAGGGTCGCTGGATAGTTGTTTGACGATCGTGTATAGGTTCAAATGTAATCAAGGCTTGTCAAGCTCTTTAAGTATTGCTAACATTGTACACAACAAACAACCTTTCTGAAGTTCTTTAAAAAGTTCAACACAAAAACTGGATATCATATGGTTGTTCAGAAACTGGAGCCTTCACTCCAAGTTGCTGTTGTAGGACAGTATCATTCATACACAGTCTCGCATCCACCTTCTTCAAACTGCAAAGGTCATAAGGTTCCTTCTGTAACCGTCTACAAACAGGCGAATACTGACATCATTCCTGTAGTTTTATCCTCTATGGCTTCTGTCAAACCAGGCGAAATCCCAACGATATTTAAACGTTGTGTTCAGCTTTTTAACCTGCCCGTGGTATTTGTGAGGACTCTAAACCCAGTTTTATTTAGTCCTATACCTGGCTTTGTATACGTTTTATTTCTTTCGTTTTTTGCTTCCATTTTTGTGCTACATTTGTTTTGTTAGAAGTATTGGTAAAATAATGAAGTAAATATTTAGCGCAAAAAATTGCTTTCGAATTCATTGATATACTGAAAATAGTTCATTTTGAACGAGAAGCTTTCATGGAAAGGTTTTTTTCTCACCGACTTTTGTTTTAGAAGTGGGCAAGAGCAAATTCTAGTGTGTGTGTGTGTGTGTGTGTATGTGTGTGTGTGTCGGATACGATATCAAAAGACAATAGAAATGTTGAATGTGGTCGGTGATCGAAAGTGTCAGATTTGTGTATGAAGAGTTTATGTAACTCGATATATCCGAGGAGGGTTCATATTTATTCTATTAATAAATTTTAATTGCGTTGTTTGTAACTTTTACGTCAGTTTCACAATACCTGTATATATAGATCTCGAGTTAGTGACCTAATGATAAGCTATTCACTGCTTGTTTTTTCTTCTTCTTTTTTTAGTTTACTAACCATTTCAAGGCCGTTGTCGCAAAGGTTTTCTTGAATACCTTTTTATTTATCATCTGTATCTTCTTGATATTTGGCACAGCATGTTTTAGACCCTCCGATAATTCTGCCATACTAGAGTTTAATGATTAAGGCAATTTACTCTTGAACCTTTTTCAATTTTCTAAGCCCTTGGCTTAGTTGAATAGTTAGGAAAGATCCGCCCTCTCTCTCTCTCTCTCTCTCTCTCTCTCTCTCTCTCTCAAACTTATGAATGGAAGAGTGTAGTACGATATGGCTTTTTTATGTTTTACGTATCAGATTAGTTTATTCATTAAAGTATATCTGTATTTCGTTGTTTTGAGAGATTGTTATAAGCTGATGGTTCATTCATAGTGTATAGAGATACAGAATAGTGGACCGACAGAAAATTAGAGGGGCAGCAGTTGACTGGTTTTCAGGTCTGTTTAATTTGTCGTCCGCGATGCCCAGACGTCTGAAGTCACCCATAGCAAATATACTACGTCCATCCAACTGTATCAGCCATGCAAACATGTTGCGGTATTGTCATCATGGATGCCGCAATGCATTTGCAGAGAAGGTAGCCAGTGCGGGGCTCGAATTTCTCTAAAAAAGATAAGTGATAATCTCTTTAAAGTGTTCCCTTTAACATACATGCACCGGAACATGATTGAATGATTTTAACATTCTTTTTATTAAATAACGATAGTAAAGCCTTCTGTGGAAGGATTTGTTGAGACTTATAGTTTCTATGTTTCGCGAAAAAACACCAGTGGTCGACTGCCATGGGGAGATGAATGGCCAATTGTTCTTCCGATGTCTGACATCGCTACTTTTACCATCGCCTCCTGAGCCATCGATCTTGGTAATAGACAATGCGCCATACCATACCGTGCTGACAGAGGACGGTCAGTGCCCCACATCTGCAGTATCTTATAATCATAGTAATAAATAAAAGCAAACATGACATATAAAAACATACAAACGCCTTTAAGGAAGGTACTGAATAGGAAATGGTTATTGTAGGTAATTCAAAACCTAAAAAGCGATATCGTAGTACCTCTTCCATTCATAAGTCTGAGACAGAGAGGCGAGGGGTCGGGGGGCACTTCTTTCCTAACTCTTAATTAAGCCAAGCGAAGGACGGGTGTTGGGTTAGCTACAACGAATGTTAAGGAAATTGATAAAGTTCAGGAGTAAATTGCCTTGATAAATTCTAGTACGTCATTATATTGCCCAAAATTACCGGAGTGTCTAAAACATCCCGTGCCAAAATATCAAGAAGATACAGCTGATAATAGAAAGATATTCAAGAAAGCCTATGCGACAACGAGCTAGAAATGTTTTGTAGATAAATAGTAAATAAATGACACTTTATTCTCTAGTGTATATAATCTGATTCAGCCAAGTGGATGTTCCGTGAAACCCTTTTTTATGGCCTGGACTTGATTGTATATTTTGTAAAGAAAAAAAATTCTTTATAAACGAAAAACAAACGGTGCTGGCTTTGGACGTTTTATCGTACTAGGGTTATTTGTGTACTCATGTAGTGTTCATACGTACTATTTAAATACATGCATATTCATTAAAAGTATGTTTTAAAATTATGTCATCGAAGTTCCAATTAGAAGTTAACACTGATGCACACGCCTGTCCTCAACTATAAAGGGAGAACAAGATGACTTGCCTGCTCTCCGAAATCTAATACCCACTGCTCTTGCAAGAGAATCACAAAACCTGAGTTAAACTTCGTTAGGCAGTTATCGATTCGTATTCGTATTGTTATTAACTCAAATCATAATAAGAAGGTAAAATGCCGTCATGGAATGTGGAATAGATTTTCTCAAACTGTCTGCTCAAGTGAAGTTCCGGTTACACTTTCTCTCTCTCTCTCTCTCTCTCTCTCTCTCTCTCTCTCTCTCTCTCTCGTTCGTTCGTATACTTGTGCATCAAAGTTGATAGAAAGCATCTGAGTTATAGGCATTTGTGACTCAGTGTTCTCAGTTTTTTTCAATTCTGCTGAAAGCATGTTGGTACTTTTACAAATAATCACATAGAAAGCACTGCAAAAGCCTTTGCAACAAGCACAACAAATATACCGATAAATTGAATGTATGGGAGACCCTTTGTGACCTTTGAGAACTCTTAGTTTTCTAAAATAACCCAAAGTTGTTTCGAAAGTTAGGTGGGTTTCGGAACTTGATCCATGGTTAAAATGTGTTTATTGTACTCTTCACATGGAGCTGGGACTTTAATTTGATTTAAAAGTTTCTATTAATTTAGTTTTTTTCCTCCATGAGAAAATTAGTGTTGGGAATTTTTATTGTTGGGCATATGTTTCGAACCTGAAAACGAGATAAGGATCATCAAGAATGGTAAATAGTAAAGAAAGTTGCCGTGAATAAACGCGCAAAATTTGTTCAATTTTTTGTAATCCACAGAAATTTCATTTTCATTCGGATATTGAGATTGAGGGAAGCACTAACCATGTTAGTGTGGAGAGATCTTTATAGAATTCTTGTACGAATGGCTTATAATCCTTAACTAGAGACGGGAGCTCCTTGCCTCCAAAATACTCAAAGAATCGACATTGTCTGATGTTAAGTTGGAGTAATGAACTTGTTGTTGTATGTGGTATCCTTTTTTGTAAATATGAGCTTATTTTTGTAGTCATTGTAACATTGCAATGTACGAGAAACGGTATAATTATGTGTTTTGTACGATATTTTTGAAAGATACTATTACTTATCATGACATTTACTTCGTGTGCTGGTGAATTGACATCACGCTTTCAAATAATATGAAATTATTTTATTTATTTAGAGGAAAAAAGAGAGCCAGTGTCAAGTCACGGAAGGAATAAGAGATCAATCCCCTTGGTACATGCATTCTGCTGATGACCTCATGATCTGCACCATCACCACAGGGTAGTGATGTCAGAACGAGAGTAATGGAGGAAGGTCCAGGAAGACAGTAGAAAGAAGACCCAATGCCTCAGGTTCAGTGAGGATCAAGACTCCGAGATTAGTATAAAAGGAAAAGGTCGAGTAGAGTAAAACAATTCAAGTATGTTGAGTCAACAGTACCTTATGATAGGAATTTGGACGTAGAAAAACACACTACACACACTGCAAGGCTGAGTAGAAAAATGGAAGAAAGATGTCATGTGTCTGGTATGACAGGAGAGTCAACATAGAGGTTAAAGGAGGATTGAAAAAAGACAGTAGTGAGACCAGCATTGATATATTTATAGAGATGAAATATTTCCGGTAAAACGACCGCAAGAGCAGAGGTTGGATGCGGTAGAGAAGAAAATGCTAATATGGATGTGTGGAGTGGACAACAAGGCGTAATCCGACCTCCAGCTTACTCGGGACGCTTGTAATATTTTCCCCTAACGCATAAGTTGCAAACATTGTATTCTTAATGTAACGTGAAGTGGTAGTACTACTCATGCTACAACAAGAATCAAACAAATAGAAAACAAATGAAACACGTCTTATATTCTCAGTTTTATAGTACGGCAACACAAATCAATGAACAGAAATATATCTCAAAATTCAATACATCAAATGAATTAAAACGTGGTCTTATCTACGCCCAAATAGCTGATCGTTTCACCCTCGAAAAATGTAAAAAATACGCTATATTTTATTAGATATAAGTTTCTTGTACTGCTTAACATGCTCATTATTTATGTTTTACATTTTCATTCTAATAAATAAATCATAAATATGCTATCCTAACATTCCTTATCTTTAACTCTATGCCAAACGCCCTTTTCAGACCTTTTTAGGTTTTCCTATCCCCCTCCCCCCCTCATCAACAACAACAACAACAGCAAAGTAGTTTGCAGCCTTACTCCTTGAGTAAGTGAAAATGAAAAACGATCAAGAGTAAAAGAATAAGGGCAGCCACTAAAGTGGTAGAATTATCAAAGAAGATCCAGGAAGAAGACTGCAGTGGTATGGTCATGCGATGAGAAGAGGAGAGAAGAAGAAGAGAAGAAGAGACCAATGTAGTAGTTACGCAGGGAGGGAGTGAAGCAGATGGAGGTGAGGTTCGGGTCGGGAGAGAGAAAGAGAGGAAGACCGAAGAAGCTAAGAAGGTGGAAGGATGAAGTTGAAGTTCTGGGAAACAAACAAACAATTATCAGAGAAGGATGTGGATGAGCGAGCCAGGTGGAGGAGAGCTGTCAGAAACATCAACTACACCTTGCAGTGGAAGGTGATGTAGAGAAAGGAGGAGGAAATCATGTGGTCAATGTCACTGTCTGTCGTTCTCTCTGAGCCAGGCAATGGTTCGAATCCTGGCGATGAGTCCCACATCAATTATGACTCCCTTTGGGAGTAAGTTACTCCCTAGGTATAGTGAGCTGGTTCTTAAATGTTATGGGTGGGTTAGTATTTTTTAATAAAAACATGTAAAAAATCTGCCGAAGTTTCTTCGGTGCATCGAGTCTTCATTAAAGTGTATAATCACGGAGCAATCGAGTTTTCTGTACAGTGTATAATCAAGGCCACAAAAAATAAATCTATCTTTTCGGTGATATCTCTCTAATGTTTGCATAATCTGCCGCTCATGGAACTTTAACCACAGCCAGGTGGTGGCCTGTCCTATATCTTTGCTAGAAAATTATGGCTAACTTTAACCGTAAATAAAATAAAAACTACTAAGGTTAGAGGGCTGCAATTTTGGAATGTATGATGATTGGAGGGTGGATGATCAACATGCCAATTTGCAGCCCTGTAGCCTCAGTGGGTTTTAAGATCTGCGGCAGACAAGAAAAGTGTGGACAACAAAAAGTGCGAATAAGCAGACAAAGCCAACTATCCAATAGGTGTGTATGGAAAACTAAAAACAAAACGTGTCATATGACACATTACTTACATATATATATATATATATATATATATATATATATATATATATATATATATATATATATATATCATATATATATATAAAATGTACGAATGTGTCATTTATGCACACGTTTGTTTTTAGTTTTCCATATATATATATATAATATATATATATATATATATATATATATATATATATATATTATATATATATATATAATATATATATATATATATATATATATAATATATATATATTTATATATATATATATATATATATATATATATATATATATATATATAAAATGTAAAAGTGTCATTTATGCCACGTTTGTTTTTAGTTTTCCATACAAAAAAAAAAAAAAAAAACTATGAGTTGGCTTTGTCTGCTTATTCGCACTTTTTTTGTTGTCCACACTTTTCTTGTCTGCCGCAGATCTTAAAACCCACTGAGGCTACAGGGCTGCAAATTGCATGTTGATCATCCGTCCTCCAATCATCATACATTCCAAAATTGCAGCCCTCTAACCTTAGTAGTTTTTATTTTATTTACGGTTAAAGTTAGCCATAATTTTCTAGCAAAGATATAGGACAGGCCACCACCTGGCTGTGGTTATATATATATATATATATATATATATATATATATATATATATATATATATAGATATATATATATATATATATATATATATATATATATATATATATATATATATATATATATACATATACATATATATATATATATATATATATATATATATATATATATATATATATATATATGATATATATATAGATATATATATATATATATATATATATATATATATATATATATATATATATATATATATATATATATACATAAATATAGATATATATATATATATATATATATATATATATATAGATATTATAATTTAGTTATTTATTTATTTATTTTCATGAAATGACTAGAAATGTTTAGTAATTTCAAGAAATGACCATTTCACTCAGGCACTTCAGAAGTGCTTAGGCAGTTGTGGAAATGACTATTTTTTTCGTGTAATGACTGCAATTTAGCATTAGTCATATCATGAAATGTTGATGGGAACAATTAAAACATATTTTATTTGCAATAATACAAAAATATTCTTTTATTTGCACTAAAATATGTTTAACATACCATTGATGGTGAAATACGAATAATAATTTTAACTCCATTATGAACTCAAAATGTAACATGTTAATGTTAATATAGATATTC
>NC_061108.1:21877407-21883977 GCF_015104395.2 Macrobrachium nipponense | reverse complement strand
CATTCCAAAATTGCAGCCCTCTAACCATAGTAGTTTTTATTTTATTTACGGTTAAAGTTAGCCATAATTGTCTTGCAAAGATATAGGCCAGGCCACCACCTGGCTGTGGTTAAAGTTTCATGAGCGACAGATTATGCAACATTATAGAGATATCACCGAAAAGATAATCTATTTTTTGTGGCCTTGATTATACACTGTACAGAAAACTCGATTGCTCCGTGATTATACACTTTAATGAAGACTCGATGCACCGAAGAAACTTCGGCAGACTTTTTACATGTTTTTATTATTAAAAAATACTAACCCACCCGTAACAATTAATAACCACCTCGCTATACCTCGGGAATAACTTACGCCCAATGGGAGTCATAACTGATGTATGACTCATCGTCAGGATTCGAACCATTGCCTGGCTTCGGAGAAACGACAGACAGTGACATTGACCACATGATTTTCTCCTCCTTTCTCTACATCACTTCCACTTCAAGGTGTAGTTGATGTTTCTAACAGCTCTCCTCCTCCACCTGGCTCCATCATTCACATCCTTCTCTGACAATTGTTTGTTTGTTTCCCAGAACTTCAACTTCATCCGTCCACCTTCTTAGCTTCTTCGGTCTTCCTCTCTTTCTCTCTCCCGCCCGACACCTCACCTCCATCTGCTTCACTCTCCTGCCTACGTACTACTACATTGGTCTCTCTCTCTCTTCTCTCCCCTCTTCTCATTGCATGACCATACCACTGCAGTCTTCTTTCCTGGATCTTCTTTGATAATTCTTCCATTTTAGTGGCTGCCCTTTTTCTTTCACTCTTGATCGTTTTCATTTTCACTTACTCAAGGAGTAAGCCTGCAAACTACTTTGCTGTTGTTGTTGTTGATGAGGGGGGAGGGGGACAGGAAAACCTAAAAAGGTCTGAAAAGGGCGTTTGGCATCGAGTTAAAGATAAGGAATTTTAGGATAGGATATTTATGATTTATTTAATAGAATGAAAATGTAAAACATAAATAATGAGCATGTTAAGCAGTACAGAAAACTTATTTCTAATAAAGTATAGCGTAGTTTTAAAATTTTCGAGGATGAAACGATCAGCTATTTGGGCGCAGACAAGACCACGTTTTAATTCATTTGATGTACTGAATTTTGAGGATATATTTCTATTCATTGATTTTGTATTGCCACTTATAACCGAGAGCATAAGACGTGTTTCATTTGTGCTCTTTTTATTTGATTCTTGTTCTTAGTATGAATAGCAGTACCAATCCACGTTACATTAGGAGTATAATATTTGCTACTTAACAAAAGGGGAAAATCTTGCACGCATCTTGCAAGCTAGAGGTCGGATTACGCCTTGTTGTCACTCCACACATCCATATTATCATTTTCTTCTCTACCGCATCCATCCTCTGCTCTTGCGGTCGTTTTATCGGAAATGTTTCTTGTCTATAAATATATCAATGCTGGTCTCACTACTGTCTTTTTCAATCCTCCTTTAACCTCTATGTTGACTCTCCTGTCATACCAGACACATGGCATCTTTCTCCATTTTTCTACTCAGCCTGCAGAGAGAGAGAGAGAGAGAGAGAGAGGAGAGAGAGAGAGAGAGAGAGAGAGAGAGTGTACCAGAACTTCTGTTGAGCAGACAGTTTGAGAAAATCTATTCCACAATCTATGACTGCATTATACCATCTTATTACGATTTTGAGTTAATAACAATGTGTTTAACTCAGGTTTTGTGATTCTCTTGCAAGAGCTTGGGTATTAGATTTCAGAATGCAGGCAAGTCATCTTGTTCTCCCTTTATAGTTGAGGACAGACGTCTGCATCAGTGTTAACTTCTAATTGGAACTTCGATAATATAATTTTAAAACGTACTTTTAATGAAAATGCGTGTATTTGAATAGTATGTATGAGTACTACACAAGTACACAAATAACCCTAGTTTGATAGAACGTCCAAAGCCAGCACCGTTTGTTTTTCGTTTATAATTGTTTATTTTTTCTGTACAAAATATACAATCAAGTCCAGGCCATAAAAAAGGGTTTCACGGAACATCCACTTGGCTGAATCATAGATGATATGCACTAGAGAATAAAGTGTCATCTATTTACTATTTATCTACAAAACATTTCAAGCTCAGGTTCTCTTGAATATAATTTTATTATCAGCTGTATCTTCTTGATATCTTGGCACGTCATGTTTTAGACACTCCGGTAATTTTGGGCAACATAATGACGTACTAGAATTTATCAAGGCAATTTACTCCTGAACTTTATCAATTTCCTCAACATTCGTTGTAGCTAACCCAACACCCGTCCTTCGCTTGGCTTAATTAAGAGTTAGGAAAGAAGTGACCCCCGACCCCTCGCCTCTCTGTCTCAGACTTATGAATGGAAGAGGTACTACGATATTGCTTTTTACATTTTGAATTATCGACAATAACCATTTCCTATTCAGTATCTTCCTTACAGGCGTTTGTATGTTTTTATATGTCATGTATGCTTTTATTTATTACCGTGACAATGGGATGGTGGTGGGCCATTTTCATAATAAGATATTGCATACGTGGGGCACTGACTGTTCTCTGTCAGCATGGTATGGTATGGCGCATTGTCTATCGCCAGGACCGATGGCTCAGGAGGCGATGGTAAAAGTAGCGATGTCAGTCATGGGAAGAACAATTGTTTGTATGGTATTTTTATGTTGCATGGAACCAGTGGTTATTCAGCAACGGGACCAACGGCTTTACGTGACTTCCGAACCACGTCGAGAGTGAACTTCTATCACCAGAAATACACATCTATAACATCTCAATGGAATGTCCGAGAATCGAACTCGCGGCCACCGAGGTATCAGGTCAAGACCATACCGATCACGCCACAGAGGCGCTTGGAAGAAAAATTGGCCATTCATCTCCCATGGCAGTCGCCACTGGTGTTTTTTGAGGCGAAAGCATAGAAACTATGTGTCTCAACAAATCCTTCCACAAAGGCTACTATCGTTATTTGATAAAAAGAATTCTAAAATCATGTTCCGGTACATGCATGTTAAAGGAACCCTTAAAGAGAGTATCACTTCTTATCTTCTTCAGAGAAATTCTTAGCCCACTGGCTACGTTCTCTGCAAATGAATTGCTGCATCCATGATGACAATAACGCAACATGTTTGCATAGCTAATACAGTTGGATGGACGTCGTATATTTGCCTCGTATTCAGACGTCTGGGCATCGCGGACGACAAACTAAACAGACCTGAAAACCAGTAAACTGCTGCGCCTCTAATTCTCTAAGTCCACTCATCTGTATCTCTATACACTACAAAATGAACCATCAGCTTATAAAAATCTCCCAAAACAACGAAATACAGATAAACTTTAAGGGTAGGCTCCACTTTGGAGGGTGCCGATCGTAAAAATATTTGCCAAAAATACACTAATCAAGACAGGCAATGAATTTATCAGGCATTATTAGCACTATAATAACGCATATTCTCTGTGAGTTTTATCATCCTACAGGGAAAATAAATGATTTTAAGAAAAAAAATGATTTTAAGAAAAAAAATGTACTGAAGGTCATTTGGTGATCGGTGAGAAATACAGTCTTGAATAGAAATTCGGTCTGACAGAATGTTGGTATATTCCCTTGGAACATGCACATAAATCATTATCAAATATAACAGTAAATAAGCACGTAACAACAACAAAAAAGAGAGCAACAACTGAAGCGAAAGCGCAGCCGATAAATATGGAAATCGCAAATATAAAAAAATTTTTATAGTATCCCTCTAAATTGGTCGATGTCTTTTCTACGTTTTCTACGAGTAGTTTCATCTCAGAAAACCATTTTAGGGGTATCTAAACAAATTTTTCAAGTTTCTTGTCCTCAGAAAAAATCGCTTTTTCGCTTTTTCTTCTGGTTTGTTTTTTTTCGGGAAGGGGGGTGGGGGGGGGCGTATTTCTTTCTTTGATGTCCTACATATATAATTTTTAGATGTTTTAGGCTATCAAGTGACATAATAACTACAATCTCTCCGAAGGTTTTGTCCCTAAATTGAGGTTTGAATTTTTTCTGAATGTTTCTTCCTAGCTATAGCCTTATTTTTCGGCGGGGCTTTCGCTGAACTTACCTGAAGTTGTTGCTCTTTTTTTGTTATTACGTGCTTACTTACTGTTCTATTTTGATAATACTTTATGTGCATGTTCTAGGGGGATATACAAACATTCTGTCAGACCGAATTTCTATTCAAGACTGTAGTTTCTCACCGATCATCAAATAACCTTCAATACAAGGGGCCCTGAATTTCACATTTTTTTTTCATAAAATCATTTATTTTCCCTGTAGGATGATAAAACTCACAGAGAATATGCGTTATTATAGTGCAAATAATGCCTGATAAATTCATTAGCCTGTCTTGATTAGTGTATTTTTTGCAAATATTTTTTACGATCTCTTACGATCGGCACCCCTCCAAAGTGGAGCCTACCTTTATTAATGAATAAACTAATCTGGATACGTAAAACAATAAAAAGCCATATCGTACTACACTCTTCCTTTCATAAGTTTGAGAGAGAGAGAGAGAGAGAAACGAGTGGGTGGATATTCTTTCCTAACTCTTCAGCTAAGCCAAGGACAGGTGTTCGGAAATCTACAACGAATGTTGAGGAAATTGAAAAAGTTGAAGAGTAAAATTAAATTGCCCTTAATCATTAAACTCTAGTATGGCAGAATTACCGGAGGGTCTAAGACATGCTGTGCCAAATATCAAGAAGATACAGAAGATAAATGAAAAGGGATTCAAGAAAACCTATGCGACAACAGCCTTGAAAGGGTTAGTAAACAAAAAAGAAAAAAAAAAAGCACAAAAAAAAAAAAAAAAAAAAAAGCAGTGAATAGCTAATCATTAGGTCACTAACGAGAGATCTATAAATACAGGAACTGTGAAACTGACGTAAAAGTTACAAACAACGCAATTTAAACTTATTAATAGAATAAATATGAACCCTCCTCGGATATATCGAGTTACATAAACTCTTCATACACAAATCTGACACTTCCGAACACCGACCACATTCAACATTTCTATGTCTTTTGATATCGTATCCACACACACACACACACACACATACACACACACACACACACACACACGAATTTCCTCTTGACCACTTTTAAAAGTCGGTGAGAAAAACCTTTTCATGAAAGCTTCATGTTCAAAATGAACTATTTTCAGTATAGCAATGAATACGAACGCAAATTTTTTGCGCAAAATATTTACTTCATTATTTAACAATACTTCTAACAAAACAAATATAGCACAGAAATGGAGGCAAACCGAAAGAACTAAAACGTATATAAAGCCAGGGAAAGGACTAAATAAACTTGGGTTTATAGGCCTCACAAATACCACGGGAAGGTTAAAAAGATGAACACAACATTTTAAAAATCGTTGGGATTTCGCCTGGTTTGACAGAACCCATAGAGGACAAAACCATAGGAATAATGTCAGTTTTCGCCTGTTTGTAAGACGGTTCCAGAAGGAACCTTCTGACAATTGCAGTTTGAAGAAGGTGGGTGCGGGTAGTGTGTGTGAATGATACAATGTCCTACAACAGCACTTGGAATGAAGGCTTGCAGTTCTGAACAACCATATGATATCCAGTTTGTGTTGAACTTTTTAAAAGCTTCAGAAAGGTTGTTTGTTGTGTACAATGTTTAGCAATACTTAAAGAGCTTGACAAGGCCCTTGATTACATCTGAACCTATACACGATGTCGGTCAACTATCCAGCGACCATATGGAGAGGTTTTACCGAGAAACCAATGCGCCTACCAGATTAGGGCAGCGGTAGATCTTTACGGCCAAATGGCTGTCAGGTGCTGGTGGTATTATTCCCTCCCAGGTAATTATTTCTTTTACTACCTTAAGTTAATATTACTGAATCCTAGGGCAGAGCGAATAAAGCTGATTGCATCTAAATGTCAATCTCAAATGGAAAAGGTAGAAATCCTGGTGTGGGGAGGTGCAATTCTCTGAGTGGATAAAGGTAATCCTGGTCAGAGTGAGTACAATTGTTTCATATATACTCCTCCTTGGGTACCAGATATTCCCTAGATAAAGTGATTTTGATATTGATGAGTAACGTGAAGCTTAATGTGTGTGTGTGTGTGTGTGTGTGTGTGTGTGTGTGTAAGCTATCAGCCACTACATACAAAGTGATACTTATCTCATAGCACTATCAATTGTGTAGAGAACTTGCCTAATGTGTGTGCATTTTGCATGTATATATCATATATATATATATATATATATATATATATATATATATATATATTATATATATATATATATAATATATATATATATAGCTGAGTTCCAGGAGCCAGGAGTCAATCCATATTAATAACCATCAATGAAGGGAAGAGGACACACAGGATGTACATGCTGTCTTTATTGCAACGTTTCGTACTAAATTATCAAGTTAATTACATCATCAGGCTGTTAAAATGAAAAATAAATTTCCTAGTAAAATTGTAAAAACAAAACTAAAAATTAAAAATTCAGAAATGCAAAAGTTA
>NC_061108.1:21867407-21872407 GCF_015104395.2 Macrobrachium nipponense | reverse complement strand
TTGGAAATATTAGTTGCATATCTACATTTCATATAAATCCTTTGTGATTCTAATTCATTTTTCCCGAGAACAATTATATTTTGGCGTCTATCGTTGTGAGAGAGGGTGGCCCAGCTACACGATGGCAAGGCTTGATTTGGGGTAACCAGCCACACACTATAGTTGTTAGACACAGGAAATTATGACTTGGGACGAATCAACTGTTCTACAGCAATGAATTTTTTGAATCGCATCATAAAACGTGTGAATTTTTAAGAATAACTGATGCTGCCCTAAAAGTAAAAAAAATAGTCTAGGAAATGTCAAGAGCAAACGTCAGAAAAAATTACCTAAAAGAAAAAAAACCTTTGGAACTGTTAAAGCAATTTTAATTAACTGCACATACGTACATACATACACTTACTAATATTATCCTTAGCATATCACTGATAAATATCAAAGTAGCAGTTAAAATGTGTGTAACATACTGAAACTTCATGGCCCATGTGTACTGTAACTCAACGGCATATCCAAAATATCAGAAGCAGCACATTCAGATATATTTTTTTTATTTATTATTTATTATTTTTTTTTTGTAAGGTGGTATGTGGGGCCGTTCAGTGACAATGAAGAGTGCTTTGACTCTTTTGCTCATCCAGTCATGATCCCATTGCTCGTTCATGATCGAAGTCCCAGAGAGGAATGCGAAGAGTAAGTAGATTCCTGGCGATGGAAATGTTTCTCATGTAAAGATGAGGCTCTTCAATTAACGTACAAGTAACTAATATTGATCAGATTTCATATAACACCAGAGAATGATCACCCTGTGTTGTGTAAAACTGGTTAAAAAAATAAAAAGCACATAAAAGTTTTACCCACTAACCGCCCCATCAGCAAAGTACTCATATTCATTTTCCTCCCCAAACGGGTCTGAGATGATGCCCACAATACAAGTACACAATCTGGCTGAAAATAGAAGATGAAGAACAAAATACCTCTTACGGATTTGAACCATGAACAGACATAATAATTCTAATACTAAATTCACCCAGTCACGGGCAGTGTTGCCACCTGCGGTACTGTACCAAAATCGTGCGATGTGAAATTGCTGTCACTGCCGTCCTACTTCGAAGAAAAGAGCAATTTTGCTTTTTGCTGTACGATTCTTAGTGTACCGCAGTGCAGTTAGCATTAATCCCATCCTAGTCCTTAGTTCCGCACTGGACGAGTGGGTTGCGTACATCGCCTATCAATCTGGTAGCTGCTTCCAGTGTGGAACCAGAGGAACTTCTTTCTGGTGATTAGAAATTCATTTCTCGATATAATGTGGTTCGGATCCCACAATAAGCTGTGCGTAGTCCCCGTTGCTAAGTAACCAATTGGTTCTTAGCCACATAAAAAAACAAATCTAATCCTTCGGGCAGAACTATGAGAGCTGTTAACCACCTCAGTGGTGTGGGTAAACTGAGATAGACCTAACTTTTCCAAATCCCTAGCTTTTCCCTTATCTCTTCTTCCCTGTCCGACCTCTTTGCCCTCCATACTGCATCCATCCCCTTTCAACCCTCCCTCCCGAGTCCCGTCGCACCCCCGAAAGACTTTCAGTCTGGTTACTAACTAACGTGTAGGAGCAGCGCCAGAACTACACCAACTAAAATTAAAAAGATAAAAGATCCAGTACTGTACTTTTTAAAAATGCAACAGATAAAGAATAAGTTTAAACTGACGAAAAGTGAGCTAAAAATGTTTGATTTTCGATTTCCCCAGCCTCCCTTCTTACAGAGTGAAGAGTGTGACCTGCAGCATACACGTCCTTTGTTCAGACCGAGTGGATTAAAACCTAAACTCCATCAGGTGGCCCCTAATTTACTCATTATTGGTTATGTTTTTCATTCCTTGCATCTCTCTTGTTCAGTACTTGCCTTAAATTACCAATAAAGGAGAAGAAGATTTATACAGACATATCTACTGTACCATTATCTCTGTCATAGCCCCAAACGATTGAGTGAATATAAACACTTTCAACAATTCACTTACAAAGAGCCACATAAAATTCTACATCCGAGCCAGACTCGCTGGTTATCTTTGCAATGTGTAGTTGAAAGGATCTTTGAACAATGGAATGCACAAGTATTGTTTTTTCCAAATGCAGCTTTGGAAGACCATTTGGAATCTCCTCAGACAATTCTTTCAGCACTGACAATACCCAGTTTATAAGATGTACTTGAATTTTTAGGTTATTGGCTTTGCTACCTTATGTAACTAAAATGAACAAGGAGTTTCAAAGTGAGGGTGTTCAAATACACCATGCCAACGAAAAAAAGTATGTGCTTTATTCAGGTTAGTCCTTCAAATTACATGAAGTTGGAGGTGCTTAACATCAAAGAGATTTTTTCACTAATATTTTCTAATATGCAGGAAGCTTTAAAAGTATAGAAGACATCCACTGGGGACAGAAGTAAATACAACAATGCTGTAAGAAGAAATTAATGTGGGGGCCTCTTCATTTCTAGATTTAAGGTCAATTGTCTAACTTTCTATACTAAATTAGCAATCCAGACTAAGAAAAGATTCTTGGGAATGAACGAAAAAAATTGCCGCATCTTAGCGCACCTGACCCTGTCATGTAACCATAGTAAAAAGAATCAGATCTTGAATTACTTGGAACACTCCCTACCTTTGTAAGTGAATCGTTACAGGATGCTGTAAATGATGAATGGATGAATTTCTTTTTTACTTCTAAAAAGTCTGAAATCCCTTTTGATCCAGTACAAGATTAGATACTTTAAGTATGCCGACAGATCCCAGATGTTTCCTTATTTAAGTGAATATACTATATATCCCTGCTTGTCTTGCCTCATTACTCAGAAGCTGTAGAGAAAGTAATTTCTCAAATAAAATCAATTAGAACAGACATCAGAAATAGCTGAACACAGAGTCTGACTAGTATATTATTAACAAAAATGGATAGACCCGGGGTACCGTATTAAGAGTGGGAACCATCTATGGAAATGATGCAAACACTATCAAACTTAAAGATTTACAAGAAAATGAGTGGCTGTCAAAATATTGTATGATTTGGCATTTTTTTCATGATTAAGTACTGCTAATGATGAAATGTCTATTTATTTCTCCTTGTTCTTTATTGATGAAACAAAACTTTATGTTATATGTTTGTAATTTACGAGCAACACTGTTTAAATCCTGATATTATCCGAAATTACAATACCTTTCAAATGTTAGGAATTGACTGTGAATACAAAAGTAATGACTGCAACAACTGGTGTAATCAGGTTTCGCTAATGAATGATAGATTATGCACGAAAACAATAGCAAATCAATGGAAAGGAAGAATTATACATTTTCAAAACTTAAATTAAGGGAAAATGCCTGATACTATTTGCGGTACAATTTTAAAGTCTTGGAGGTAGAAACGGTACAATTTTAAGTTTTCGCGGTACAAACGGTACCTTTTTCTTGGAAAGTATCGATATAAAAAATTTGGTGAAGTGGCAACAAACTAGCCACCAGGGGTTAGCTACACAAGTGAACACTATATTATTGTATATTAGGAGCATCTGACATAAAATGATTCCTTCCATTTTATACCTTCCGTGACAAAGTGGATATATTGCTGGTCTGTGTCACAACTGTCGCCAGTTGAAATACATGAGAAATGGGTTTATCTAACTTATAATAATAATAATAATAATATAATAATAATAATAATAATAATAATAATAATAATAATAATAATAACAATAATTATAAAGTACACATAACAATATAAATCTAATTTTCACCAGCCGTACTTACATGTTATCAATATTTTTCTATTTGTGTGAACAGCAGTAATGTAGGCAGCAGTAGCATCATAGGCAGTAAGACAAATGGTGAAAGGAGTAACAAAAGTACCTTCAAAAAGAGTGAGATGTTTATACCGGCAATCCCAAATCATCTGTCTTCCTATAAGATTTTAAAACACATTAGGTAAATCATCATAGAACTCTTTGCGCAAATATATTTTTAGGCTATAAAAAGGATGATATATACAATCAGACGATGTTAAGGAAAACACTCATCCCTCGTTGTTCTAACTAGAAACTTTAATATGAAATCTCTTTCTTGTACGAATCCCTTAACAAAGAACAACTTGGCCTTTGAAAGGAAAAGAAAATGACGATACAGTCTAATTACAGTTATAATGCCATTAAAACACATCATCTGACTTTGAGACTTTTCTCTCGTGTGTCTTTTTCACTGTTCATCTTTTTCAAACCCTTTGCTGATGTTTTCCATTTTTCGTATCGGCAGGTTATTCGAGACGCATCCGGATGTGCAGGAGGTCTTCATCCCCTTCAGAGGACTCCCGATGGAGGAAGTGCAGCAGTCCAAAGAACTCCGCTCCCACGCACTCAGGTGAGACACAGGCCACCAAAAGGTCAATAGAGGAAGTTCAGTGGGCACCTTCTAGAGTAGATTCACAACAACCGTGCATTTGATGTCTAAGCCAGTCCCTTACAACGCTCCTGTTTGCTGTTGATAAGCCAATCGCAGGCTGGAAACTCCCAGTCTCCCTAGAGAGTTCACAGGGGGTAGGATCTATGTTCCACCTCTCCTGAAGAATACGTCTTTCAAAAGTATCCCTCGGGAGATGTGGAACATGCATCCTGCCTATGTGAGTTCTCGAGAGAGACTGAGAGCTTCTAGCCCTGTGATTGGCTAATCAACAGCCAATCAATCGTAAGGTACTGGCCTAGATATCAAATGCACGGTTGATGTGAATCTACTATAGGCCTTCTATGCCCTTATAGCACAGAAGGTAGAGAGAGCAAGTTTTAGTTTTTCTTAAAAACACTATTGAGGCTAGAGGGCTGCAAATTGGTTGTGTTGGTCATCCACCATCCAATCATCAAACATAGCAAATTGCAGCCCTCTAGCTTCAGTAGTTTATATCTGATTTAATGGTTAAATTTAGCCATAAAACCGTGCGTCTGGCAACGATAAAGATCAGGCCACCA
>NC_061108.1:21843228-21865728 GCF_015104395.2 Macrobrachium nipponense | reverse complement strand
TGGGGAAAAGAAGGACCCTTGGCGGTAGAAACTGGAATTATGAATCGAAAGAGACTTAAGGGTTTTCTTTTAGACGTATTGGTATTTAAAGTGGATATCTTTGTCTCTTAGTTCTCATTTTGAGATATTTATAGTTAAAAGAATGAAGTGACTACGGCACGGAAAGGTAAACATTGAGTGATGGGTCATGTTTCGGTTTGTTAAAGCAAAAATGTACTGCCATCCGTCTCTCTATGTGTCTGCTTGTAGTTACTCAAGAATTGAATAACTTCAATAAACTTTGATAAAGTAATAATGAATGCAGGCACTGAGATCAGGCTGTGGTGAATTCGATATGAGTGTGAAGTGACAGTTCGTATCTTGGAGAAAGATTGAAATCTCTTCATATAAGCTTCTTTTGCAGATTCTCTCTTAAATACGAATAAATATATTGATCCAGGAATTTTTAAAATTTGCATTTGTCTAGGCATCTGGTGTTAACCAGAATCGGTAAACCCTTAATTATCATCATCTTGGAAGTACTTGCTTTGTTCATATACGTGCTTGCATATACCCACACCACACACACACACATACATACATATATATATATATATATATATATATATTATATATATATATATATATATATATATATATATATATATATATATATATATATATATATATATATATATATATATATATATATATATATATATATATATATATATATATATATATATATATATATATATATATATATATATATATATATATATATATATATATGTATATGTATCACACCGTACATATATTGTTTTATTGAAACTCTTAGCATCATAGATTGAATTCAACAAGCAGAAAATCCAAAAGGTAATTTCTCCTCTGACTGCCAGTACCGGTATGTCACGTGAAAGGTTATTCATAATGTCATATATGGAATGGGAATGATTTATGACCTTTTTATGTGATATTGGGGGTTACGGCAGTTTCATTCTCACCTGACTTGCGAGGGTTCGAAACCCACTTGGCCCGGTAAGACTTTCTTATTGTATACTGTTTTGGATTTAATGACGGCAGGAGGAGGCATATACCAAAATGTGAGAAATGAGGTCTTTGTGACTGATTATTATTATTATTTTCTATCACAGTCATCCTATTCTACTGTGTGGTTTTTGTAGTTTGGGGTTCCGGGTTATATTCTGCCTCAGCAGGAGTCCATCACTTTCGTACTATGTGTGCTGTTTCTAGGAGCACACACTTCTGCACGAGTCCTGGAGCTACCTCGGCATCTAGTTTTTCCAGGTTCTTTTCGGAGATCTTGGGATCGGGCCTAGTTTTCCTATGATTATGGGTACAATTTCCAGTGGCATATCTCATATCCTCCCCTTATTTCTATTTTCAAGGTTCTTTTTATACTTATCAGTCGTTTTCTCTCGTTCCTTTCTCTTCTGCTCTGATGTCCCCATGGTATTGCGACATCAATGAGTGATATTTTCTTCTTGATCTTGTTAATCAACGTCACGTCTGGGCTATTGGCACGTATCACCCTATCTGTTCTGATACCATAGTCCTCGAGGATCTTTGCTTGATCGTTTTTTGTCACTCCTTCAGGTTGGTGTTCGTACCACTCATTTTACTGGAATGTAGCTGGGTGTTTTTCTTGCACAGGCTCCAGTAGATGGCTTTTGCTACTGAATCGTGCCTATTTTTGTGTGGTTCTGTGCAAATGCCGGACATTCGCTTGCTATGTAGTTTATGGTCTCGTTTTTCATATTACACTTCCTGCATATGGGTGGGATGTTATTCCCATCTGTCGTTCTTTGGGCATCTGTGGTTCTTAGGGCCTGGTCTTGTGCGCAGTTAGCATTCGTTCTCTTTCCCTCTTGAGTGTTCCCCTCTGTAGCCATTGCCACGTTTCATCGCTGGCCAGTTCTTTAGTGTGTCCCATGTACTGTCCGTGCGTTGGTTGGTTGTACTATTCATCTGTTTGTTTGTTATTCTCCTGTCTGTCTGTATTATTTATTATTATTATATTATTATTATTATATTATTATTATTATTATATTATGATTATTATTATTGCTGAATTTTATACTTGAAAAAATTTTATGACTTAGGTCAGGTGACATGGTGGCCATATGGGCTTTTATTTTCTTCATAATATTATGTTTTCAGGTAATTCAAGCTATTATAAGCTCTAATACAAATTTCGGCAATATCGGTAGATAGGTACAGTAAAGATTTAATTGTAAACATAATTACTTTGCGATAAACTTTATATATAATTAAGGTAATAAATGGTATTCGTCATGATAGAAAAAACGGTAGTATTGATTACAAAGACGGTTCTCTTGATTAATGCAATGTTGGTTTTGATGAAGTAAATAAACATATCTTTTAGAAACTTTCTCAGTGCTACTAATGGTCCGATTGCTATTGCTGCTACCAGTTCAGCTACTGTCATATCACCAGTACTTGTGTTTTTTATTGTTCATGCGATAACGGCTGTTATTGGCAAGTGGTACTATGACAGTGATTATTGCAGTAAATCCGAAACTATTAATTTACCTCGACGTGTTGGATCTGCGCTCCGTAATGGCAGTGGTTCTTGCCACACTCTTGTATCAGAGGGACGAGTTTTTCCGGCTCTTCCAGTCTACGCACTGCCTTCTCCACGAAACCCATTACTCTGGAAAGGCAAAGAAAACGTGAAAAATTTGATTTTAAAGTTTGTTTTATTCAGAGAGAGAGAGAGAGAGAGAGAGAGAGAGAGAGAGAGAGAGATAGAGAGAGTATTAGAGGGAGTAGTTGATAATTTTGGCTCCCGTGCGTGTTTTGTTAAAATTGTTACGCATTTGATCCTTTGCATACTTTCAAGAATTTGGTTTGAATGAGATGGGCTAGGTGGCTGGGTGTGCGCTAAAGACATGAAATAGAGAAGGAATGAACGAATGCCTGGGAGCCAACGTTAAAATGCCGAGCCAATTCGCCTTTACGAAAATGGAGTGTGGCTTTTGAGGAAGAATGGAATGGGGTCGAAAATGTTGAAGAGAATTTTTCTTCATAGTGTATGGCGAAATAAGATTGAAAGGATGAGAAATGCGAAAATCAATAGCTGTAGAAAGTTTATTATAGGTGTAAAGGATGGACTATATTATTTGAGGTGGATCAGTCATTTGGAAAGAAAGGAGTACAGGAAACTGGTTAAAAAGAGCTATTAATCCTTAGGTGTTAAGTGGGAGGAGGAGGGAAAGGCTCACAAAGTGCTGTAGAGATTGATTGGTAGATTTATAGTTCCTTGGGTAGATCTATTATATATTGCAGAGGAATGAACCTAATATCCAGGATGCAGGAGACAGGAGAATGGCAGTGTATAGGGTAGTGTGACGCGTTACTTAGGACTCTTGTGTGTTATTGCATGAAACCGCTAATTTTACTGCTGACTGTTGGATAGCACTGATGTGAAGAAACTACCGCAAGATGAGCCGTTCAAGCAACACAGATACTCATTAGCAGCACGTCAAAGGACCCTATACACAATGTCATTCTACAGTCTTAGTTTTTGGATATTAGAGGCCTTGCTTTCCAATGAAAAAAAAACACACAATTATCAGAAAAAAAATAGTTAATTATCAACAAGACGATAATGTTAAAAGGGGATAAAAGTTTATTCATCTTTTATCTTAACAATGTTAGTAAATAAAGCATTTCACAATTGTCACCCCAGTCCTTTACTTTTAAGCTTAAACCCTGTAATCCAGTCCAGTACATAAAAGAAAAAAAAAATTGCTAACTGAACAACTGTCATAAATGCGGCAGTACTTTGTTTCTGCGATCGTATCTAATCGGAAATTTGGCCTATATATTATATAAAGATGATATGATGATGTAAAATTATTGTTTCTCCTTGTTCTCCTAATAGTCTTAAAAAATAAGCATGGATGAGGATGGTACTACCTTACTTATGTTTATCTTAGATTGTTTCTGGTAGTCAGCCATATCATCATGTCCTATTTTGAGAACAATATTAAAGTAATCATTTACTTTTATTAAAATAAACGCAGTCATTTTTCTAGTCTCCAAAGTGGCTAGGTAATCAAGAAAATGCATATTTAGTGTTGGCGTGTCCAGGTAATCCACGTAATTAACGTAAGTGGTTCAGGACAACGATATAAAAGAATTTGTCTGATTAAAATGCGAAAGAGAAAATAGAAATCTAAATGGAAGCAATTTTTCAGTCGTGACAGACTCAGATGTCAAAAGATAAAACCTGCCCTCATCTGCTCAGATGATACGTGCATATATCACACACACACACACACACACACACACACACACAGAGTATTACAGCGATAGAGAAAAGCGTCTGTATCATACAGCAACATCCTTAACCATTCACGATCCAAAGACCTAGAATATATTTTTTTTTATCCAAGTTTTGCAGTAAATGAACAAGGTTGACTCCTCATATCCCAGGTAACGTTATATGCCATTTGATGATTTCCACACCACTTAGAATTCCGAATATGCTATTATTTCCACTTGCATCCTGGTATATGAGTCAAAGTGTGGCTACTGTTGACGTCAGAATAAGCTCATCTACCACCTGGTTGGCATTTCAGTTCCTTTTGAAGCTTTATAATTTTAGAGCAAAAACCAATGACACTTCATAGGTTAGCAGCGCCCAGATAGCAAAAGGAATAAACCTGTGCTAGGAGTCCTTAATTGGATACATCTGGCATGGCATTTGTAGTTGCCATTGTCTCAAACGAAAGAGAGTTTTTTTTTCACCATTTAGCTGTTTTCCCTTTTCTAAGGGATACAAAATTCTCTCAAGTATCCCTCAGCCCAAACCATTGGCAATTCTTTTCGCAGTATTGACCATTTTGTATATTTTACTATCACTATGGTTGCAATTTGACTGGTTAGATTGATCTAATTTACCCCTATATATAATATATATATATATATATATTAATATATATATATATATATATATATATATATATATAATATTATATATATATATGATATATATATTATATAATATTAAATTAGATATATATAAAAATTATATATATATATATATATATATATATATATATATATATATATATATATATATATATATGTATGTATGTATGTAAGTATGTATGTATTTATTGATGATTTTATTATGTTAGCTTTCATAAACAATCCAGTATTATTGGACCGTGTAATCATTTTTGAATGGGAATTTGTTCAACTTTTTATCAAGGGGATTGCCGTCAACAAAAAAAAAAAAAAAAAAAAAAAAAAAAAAAAAAAAAAAAAAAAAAAAAAAAACATAATAATAATTTCTAGCGTAACATTGCCAGGTTCCATATCTTGTAATTTATAACTGTTACCCTAACAAGTATTCCGTTAACTATTACAATCAAGGACCCGAGGACGTCGCATTGAGATGGGAAAACAAGGTCATGCATGTGAATTTGTCCTTTGAGGTCCTTAAAGGATAGCAATCTATTCCTATGAGTAGTTCCATTCAAAGAAAAAAACTCTTCATTCAAATTATTCACCAACTTCAGTTTAAAGATTCGCAAGCACGGGCTTGCTGTGATAATGAGTTATAATTCAACAAAAGTAAACAATTGCTCATAGTTGAAATACCAAAACTTTGCCGAGAAAAGCGTTACTAGTGTCTTGATCTAAGGCATTGTAAATGAGACTGCAATAATGTAATTGTTTGCTGCCTTCTGCGAAATGAATTGAAATTTGGCCTGATCTGGATTTCATCGGTATGTATAGTCGGTGGAGGCTGAGGCTGAATGAACTTGAGCAACCTTTGGACTCTGTATATGAACGATCTCGTTCCCTGCTCCTTTTCCATGATCTTCTCTATCGTATCATCACTAACGTTTTTTGCTTATGTACTTACTCCAAGCATAGTAGTTGTCGGTGTTCCAATATTATTTTTCAACGTTTTTGGAGTATTTGTCCTGTTGGCGGGGCGGCTATGATGATATTTTCCACTAATAATAATAGTAATAGAGAGGTTGTGATGATTTTCTCTAATAATGATTAATAAAGTTTTGCCGCCGCCCCTTTTAATTTTATTCATTTTTTTTTTACTCTGCCAGCATACATATTCCATGGACGTGTTTTGGTGTTGACACCATGAAGGTCCTAAATCTCTCGACGTATTTTTATATTTCCATTTATGGCTTTATTGCTCATGGATGAGGATTTCTGTTGTATGTACGTTAAATTTGCTAAATAATAATGAGAATTAAATCTCATGACCCAGTCAGTTACAGTCTCATTGTGGACGTTTAATCCTTCCACATTATTATTATTATTATTTTCTATCACAGTCTTCCAATTCGACTGGGTGATATTTATAGTGTGGGGTTCCGGGTTGCATCCTGCCTCCTTAGGAGTCCCCATCACTTTTCTTACTATGTGTGCTGTTTCTAGGATCACACTCTTCTGCATGAGTCCTGGCTACTTCAGCCTCTAGTTTTTCTAGATTCCTTTTCAGGGATCTTGGATCGTGCCTAGTGCTCCTATGATTATGGGTACGATTTCCACTGGCATATCCCATATCCTTCTTATTTCGTATTTCCTTTCAGATCTTGGATACTTATCCATTTTTTTCCCTCTCTATCTCTTCAACTCTGGTGTCCCATGGTATTGCGACATCAATGAGTGAGTGATACTTTCTTCTTGACTTTGTCAATCAACGTCACGTCTGGTCTGTTTGCATGTATCACCCTATCCGTTCTGATACCATAGTCCCAGAGGATCTTTGCCTGATCGTTTTCTATCACTCCACCCTCAGGTTGGTGCTCGTACCACTTATTACTGCAAGGTAGCTGATGTTTCTTGCA
Source organism: Macrobrachium nipponense (assembly GCF_015104395.2). Taxonomy (NCBI): domain Eukaryota; kingdom Metazoa; phylum Arthropoda; class Malacostraca; order Decapoda; family Palaemonidae; genus Macrobrachium; species Macrobrachium nipponense. The sequence goes on along the minus strand of NC_061108.1, from coordinate 21,858,874 downwards.
CAGGCTCCAGTGAAGGGCTTTTGCCACTGAATCATGCCTCTTTTTGTACTGGTTCTGTGCAAGTGCCGGGCATTCGCTTACTATGTGGTTTATGGTTTCATTTTTCGTATTGCACTTCCTACATATAGGAGAGATGTTATTTCCGTCTATCGTTCTTTGAACATATCTGGTTCTTAGGGCCTGATCTTGTGCCGCTGTTATCATTCCTTCAGTTTCCTTCTTTAGCTCTCCCTTCTGTAGCCATTGCCATGTGTCATCGCTGGCTAGTTCTTTAGTCTGTCTCATGTATTGTCCGTGCATTGGTTTATTGTGCAGTCCTCTGTTGCTGTCTGTCATTCTCCTGTCTCTGTATATTTCTGGGTCTTCGTCTATTTTATTAGTCCTTCTTCCCATGCACTCTTTAGCCACTCGTCTTCACTGGTTTTCAGATATTGCCCCAGTGCCTCTGTTCTCGATGTTTGACGCAGTCCTCTATACTTAGTTAGTCCCTCTCCCTCCCTCCTTTCGTGTTATGTATAGTCTGTTCGTATTTGCTCTTGGGTGTAGTGCTTTGTGTATTGTCATATGTTTCCTGGTTTTCTGATCTATGCTGCGGAGTTCTGCCTTCGTCCATTCCACTATTCCTGCGCTGTATCTGATTACTGGCACTGGCCCATGTGTTTATGGCTTTTATCATATTGGTTTCCGGCGTGAGTTTTGACTTGAATATCGCCTTGAGTCTCTGCATATATTCTTTCCTGATCGTGTCCTTCATCTCTTGATTATTATTATTATTATTATTATTATTATAATTATTATTATTATTATTATTATTATTATTATTATTATTATTATTATTATTATTATTATTATTATTATTATTATTATTATTATTATTATTATTATTATCCAAGAAGCCTTATTATTTTTCTCCCTGTTTAACCAGCTTTAGCAATGCTATTCAATAAAAGAAACTGTGGTTTTGATAACGATTGTCATTAAATGTTTTTCTCCTTCAGGCTTCATCGCGATGAAACCCTCCCTCCCGAAAGCCCCCGCCCCCCGCCCCGCCCCAAGGTACATAGTGGGTTCGCCTGTTGGTGAGTAGACATGTTTAATGTTTTCCGTACATATTATCTTCACTTTGATATGTTTTGATTTTTTTTTGGTGATTAGTTTACTGTGATTTGCTTTATTCAGTCTCTTGGTAGGGATAAAAAAGGGTTTTCTTTTCTTCTCATTATATTGTCATTCTGGTTTTATTTATCGTAGAGATTTTTAGTCTAAAGTAAGTATTTGCTTTATATAAATCTTTTAATTACAATCATATAATCACTACCATGTCTCTTGTATATATTGTTTTATACATACACACATATACATTTATACTATATATACATACACACACACACACACACACACACACACACACATATATATATATATATATATATATATATATATATATATATATATATATATATATATATATATATATATATATATATATATATATTATAAATTTTAAGATGTACATACGGTGACTAACTTTCCATTTATATATACAATAAAAGCTTTTCGTAAGTGTTGATGAATCTCTTTTCACATTTTTCCAAACGATTAATCATAGTTTCTATGGAGGGATGTTGTAGGACCCTGAAGTTCACTGACTTTATGTTGCTTAAATTTCTATCATATAAGCAACACTAATTTGAGTTCGCTGATGTAGAACTTGTCGATTTTGTAAATCATTTTGATGTTTGTTCATGTTGCATTGCGCATCATTGGAGCCGAATCACTGTGAGATAGTTTTTAAATGGATAACAAAAAATCGGGGTCTATATTATGTAACGTTATCTGTAGAGGAAATTTATGCTTAGGATGACATCGTTGTTGTTGTTGTTGATAGATGGGAGGGAGAGCTACGTTTTATTTGCTTAGGGCGTTGATCTAAATTGCAGTGTTTTATTATTAACCTGCAGATGTTCCGCCTGCAGGTGTCTTTTTTTTTACCCAGCAGGTGTAATATTTATCAATTGCGGTTAATGTTGGTGATTTTGAGTCATGAGAGAGAGAGAGAGAGAGAGAGAGAGGAGGCGAGAGAGAGAGAGAGAGAGAGAGAGAGAGAGAGAATGAATATTTATTGAAAAAAAGAACGACATAGAAGCTGTTACCAATTGTTACATGGGACCTTTGTTTATTAATGTAATACTGTTCATATATTAATATCAAATGTTTTGTTAATTTTATAGTGTACATATAGTCTTTAATATATATTTTCGAGAACTGAATACTGAGTATTCTTAACGATATAAAGTACTAAGATTATTTCTGAGAACTGCATATTTCACTGTGTAATCTGTTGAAGATTTAATTTGGGTTTATGCTACAAAGTAGACGTAAAAGGAGGATAACTGTGTAACCAGTATTTGCAGTTATACTTTCATAGTCTATGCCAATGATGTCATAACATGAGGACTTTATATATTGAATATGTATTTGTTGGACAATTAGAAAGCAACTCGGTCACCTGATACGAGGAGAGCAAACGTGGAATATTCATATTTTACTGTAATACATCTGAACGTTAGAAGTATCATGGCTACTTAAGTGTTCCGACTGGCAGATAAACGTTTTTCTAAGTGTTTCCGACTGGCAGATAAACGTTTTTCTAAGTGTTTTCGACTGGCAGAAAACGTTTTTCTAAGTGTTTCCGACTGGCAGATGAACGTTTTTTTTGCCGTTCATGTAATTTGCTTTATATCTGCTTTCACTTGAGACTCCCACACCAGGATAAGTTAGATCCACAGCATTGGAAAGTGGTCACGATTAGAGTTAGGATAAAGGGTCAAGGTGTGTAGATCAGGATGAAAGGACCGTGGAGTACATTCGTAGGGTTTGACCTTCAAATCATCATGGCACATTCATACCTCAAAATGATTTAACAACTTATTATGGATAGAATTTAAGCTTTTTCCTCCCCCCCCCACCCCCCTATTTTTTCCTTCACCAAAGGACTAAATAATGCAGCAAATTCTGCCAAAGACCACATACAAAAATAGATTAATAAGAATAGAAAATGCTCCGAAGTTTCTTCGCCGCGATCCAGTTTTCTGTTCATTGTAGAATGAAGGATACCGGAAAAAGCTCTATCTTTCAGTGGTGTCATTATTATTGCTTTATAAGCCGCGACCCATGAGATTTCAGGCACGGCCCGGTGGTGGCCTGATCTTTTTTTTATCGTTGCAGACGCAAGATTATGGCTAAATTTAACCTTAAATCAGATATAAACTACTGAAGCTAGAGGGCTGCAATTTGCTAGTTTTAATGATTGGATGGTGGATGACCAACACAACCAATTTGCAGCCCTCTAGCCTCAGTAGTGTTTAAGAAAAAGTAAAACTTGCTCTCTCTACTTTCTGTGCTATAAGGCATAGAAGGCCTATAGTAGATTCACATCAACCGTGCATTTGATATCTAGGCCAGTTCCTTACGACGCTCCTGATTGGCTGTCGATAAGCCAATCACAGGGCTGGAAACTCTCAGTCTCTCTCGAGAACTCGCATAGGCAGGATGCATGTTCCACATCTCCCGAGGGATACTTTTGAAAGACGTGATTCTTCAGGAGAGGTGGAACATAGATCCTACCCCCTGTGAACTCTTGAGAGAGACAGAGTTTCCAGCCCCCTGTGACTGGCTTATCAACAGCCCAATGAGGAGCATCGTAAGGGACTGGCCTAGGCATCAAATGCACGGTTGTTGTGAATCTACTGTTAGAAGGTGCCCAGTGAACTTCCTCTGTTGACGTTTTCGTGGCCTGTGTCTCACCTGAGTGCGTGGGAGCGGAGTTCTTTGGACTGCTGCACTTCCTCCATCGGGAGTCCTCTGAAGGGGATGAAGACCTCCTCACATCCGGATGCGTCTCGAATAACCTGCCGATACGAAAAATGGAAAACATCAGCAAAGGATTGAAAAAGATGAGCAGTCAAACAGACACAGGAGAGAAAAGTCTCAAAGCCAAGATGATGGTATTTTAAGCGGGCATTATAACTGTCATTAGACAGTATCGCCATTTCCTTTTCCTTTCAAAGGCCAAGTTGTTCTTTGTTAAGGGATTCGTACAAGAAAAGAGATTTCATATTAAAGATTCTAGTTAAAACAACGAGGAATAAGTGTTTTCCTAACATCGTCTGAATACATATATCATCCTTTTTTATAGCCTAAAAATAGATTTGTGCAAAGAGTTCGATGATGGATACCTAATGTGTTTTAAAAACTTACAGGAAGAGAGATGCTTTGGGATTGCCGGTATAAACATCTTACTCTCTTTGGAAGTATTTTTGTTACTCCTTTTACCATTTGTCCTACTGCCTATGATGCTACTGCTGCCTATATTACTGCTGTTCACACAATAGATAAAAAATCGGTTACGTGTAAGTACAGCTGGTGAGATTTAGATTTATACTGTTTATTGTGCCCTTTAGCATTATTTCCAGTATTGATTATTAGTTAGTTTAAACTCCTATTTCTCGATGTATTTCAACTACCGACAATGTGACACAGACCAGCACTATATCCACTTGGTCACGGAAGGTATAAAATGGGAGGAATCATTCATGTCAAGGATGCTCCTAATATGCAATATGTTGTAGCTAACCCTATGGCTAGTGTTGCCCCTTCACCAAAATTTTTTGTATCGATACTTGCAACAAAAAGGTACCGTTTTTAACGCGAAAGCTTTAAAATTTTACCGTTTCTACCTCCAAGACTTTAAAATTGTACCGCAAATAGTATCAGGCAATTTTCCTTAATTAAACTTTTGAACATGTGTAATTTTTCGTTTTCTTGGATTTGCTATTGTTTTCGTGCATAATCTATCATTCATTAGCAAAATCTGATTACACCAGTTGTTGCAGTCATTACTTTTGTATTCACAATCAATTCCTAACATTTGAAAGGTATTGTAAATTTCGGATAATATCAGGATTTAAACAGTGTGCTCGTAAATTTACAACATATAGCATAAGGTTTTGTTTCATCAATAAAGAACAAGAAGAAATAAATAGACATTTCATCATTAGCAGTAATTAATCATGAAAAAATTGCCAAATCATACAATATTTTGACAGCCACTCATTTTCTTGTATATCTTTAAGTTTTGATGGTGTTTCCATCATTTCCATAGATGGTTCCCACTCTTAATACGGTACCCCGGGTCTATCCATTTTTGTTAATAATATACCAGTCAAACTCTGTGTTCAGCCTATTTTCCGATGTCCGTTCTAATTGATTTGTATTTGAAAGAATACTTTCTCTACAGCTTCTGAGGAATGAGGCAAGACAAGCAGGGATAGTATAGTATATCCACTTAAATAAGGAAACATCTGGTATCTGTCGGCATACTTTAAGTGACTAATCTTGTACTGGATCAAAAGGGATTTCAGACTTTTTAGAAGTAAAAAAGAAATTCATCCATTCATAATTTACAGCATCCAGTAACGATTCACTTGCAAAGGTAGGGAGTGTTCCAAATAATTCAAAATCTGATTTATTTACTATGGTTGCATTGACAGGGTCAGGTGCGCTGAAGTGCGGCAATATTTTGTTCATTCCCAAGAATCTTCTCTAAGTCTGGGTTGCTAATTTAGTATAGAAATTAGACATTTGACCTTAAATCTAGAAATGAAAGAGGCCCCCACATTAATTTCTTCTTACAGCAATTGTTGTATTTACTTCTGTTCCCCAGTGGATGTCTTCTATACTTTTAAAGCTTCCTGCATCATAGAAATATCAGTGAAAAAAATGTCTTTGATGTTAAGCAACTCTAATTTCATGTAATTTGAAAGGACTATATAACCTGAATAAAGCACATACTTTTTTTTCGCAGGCATGGTGTATTTGAACACCCTCACTTTGAAACTCCTTGTTCATTTTAGTTACATAAGGTAGTATATAGCCTAAAAAATTCAAGTACTTCTTATAAACTGGGTATGTCAGTGCTGAAAGAATTGTCTGAGGAGATTCCAAATGGTCCTCCAAAGCTGCATTTGAAAACAAAAGACTAATGCATTCCATTGCTCAAAGATCCTTTCAGCCACACATTGCAAAGATAACCAGCGAGTCTGGCTCGGATGTAAAATTTTTATGTGGCTCTTAGTAAGTGAATTGTTGAAATTGTTTACTAGATTCATTCAATCGTTTGGGGCTATGACATAAGAAACATTTCCATCGCCATGAATCTGCTTACTCCTCGTACTCTTCTCTGGACTTCGATCATGAACGAGCAATGGGATCATGACTGGATGAGCAAAAGAATCAAAGCACTTTCAGTGTCACTGAACGGCCTCACATACCACTTTACAAAAAAAATAATAAATAATAAATAAAAAAATATATCTGAATGTGGTGCTTCTGATATTTTGGATATGCCGTCGAGTTACAGTACACATGGGCCATGAGGTTTCCGTATGTTACACACATTTACTGCTACTTTGATATTTATTCAGTGATATGCTAAGGATAATATTAGTAAGTGTATGTATGTACGTATGTGCAGTTAATTAAAATTGCTTTAACAGTTCCAAAGGTTTTTTTCTTTTAGGTAATTTGTTATGACGTTTGCTCTTGACATTTCCTAGACTATTTTTTTTTACTTTAGGGCAGCATCAGTTATTCTTAAAATTCACACGCTTTAGGATACGATTAAAAAAATTAATTGCATTCGAACAGTTGATTCGTCCCAAGTAATAATCTCTTGTGTCTAACAACTATAGTGTGTGGCTGGTTACCCCAATCAAGCCTTGCCATGGTGTAGCCTGGGCCACCCTCTCTCACAACTGGTCGTTGTTTTTAGAATGATAGAAGCCAGAAAATAAATGGGAATCACAAGAATGTATATTAAATGTAGATATGCAAGCAATATTTCAAAGTATGTAATTAACAAAGAATTTTTAAACAGCGTGTTGATTTTGTAGCAAAAATATTATCTAACTTTATATTTAATAGAAAAAATATAAATATAAACGTAGAATATATTTTGTAGCAAAATAATATCTAAGTTTATATTTATATTTTTCTATTAAGAGAATTATTCAAATAATGTAAATTATTGAATGTAATTGTATTTTATTATATATATATATATATATATATATATATATATATATATATATATATATATATATATATATATATATAATAATATATATATATATATATATATATATATATATATATATATATATATATATATATATATATATATATATATATATATATATATATCTTGCGCCTGACTTGGTCCGATCTTTGGAATGGTGCGGAATGGTCCTAGGGGTTGGACCTAGCTGCTGGGTATTCTCATTTATTAATTTGAGAATATGGATGCACTAGCATTATGTAAACTGAAGGCTGTTGATAATTACGTTATATTAGTAGAAGTTGAAAGCGTGTCTAGATGTAGAAAGGCTATCAAAATAACAGTCGGCCCAAAGTCCTGACACAAAGAACAGGACTGGGTAGGTGTAAACACCCATACCTCGTAAACAACTAACACTTTTTAGAAGAGAGCGACGGCAAACCTTAATCGTTGCTTGGTAGCGGGAATGGGTGATAAACGAGCATGAAAGCACAGAGCGATCGCTAACAACTAATGCAAAAAGCCGAAAGTAAGAAAACTCACGGTAATATCTGGAAGCTTCTTCAGTACTGTAAACCCTGACTTTAAAAAAAAAATGGATGGTGTACATAGCTTTACGTACAATTTAGTACATCGTACGTGTTTCCAAATCTATGTGCTGTACATGACTGTTCCACTTTGTTATAATAAAAAAAAGCTAAGCCTTCAGAAAACAACTTCCCTGATGAGTTCAGCTCATTAAAAATTAATGTTGTGACGGCGTTGTTCGATAGGTGGAGCAGAAGCCGGTATTACACCGTTAGTCAATTAAGTTCTGAATATGATCTGAGACTAAGTGTTTCATATTTTATTTTAACATATTTAATAGAACTCCGCTTATCTCTGAAGATATACATATGAATGGCCGTCCATTATAAAATCCTCTTACCAGTCATTCGACATTTGGTGATTATGATGAAAAAAATCACAGTGACCATCGCCGTGAGTTTTGTTTTTATTGAAGACAAATCTGTTATATAAATAAAGATAAGCCTCCCTCAAGGCTTTCACTTCTAATGAGGCTAAATTCTGGAAGTTCTCTACCCGGTTTTGATTATATTTCTTCGTCTTGAGATGATTAAACTACATCCATCTCGTCTCCTGAAATCTCTCGGGAGCATCTCTTCAAGTAGAATCTCTCTCTCTCTCTCTCTCTCTCTCTCCTCTCTCTCTCTCGGCGATACAAAATTAGAAACGTCTATCACTGTCACTCAGTTTTGGTTTTATCCAATTGGATTTTTTAATGCGAAGTGCCATTGTTGGATTATTTTGTGTGATCAGTGATCTGTTTATGTGAAATTGAGGTTTTCATTGTTTTTCTTTCTTCGCAAACCCTAAGTTCTTCATCAAATGCGGTGTCTACAGTGTGGTTTTCTACACGTGTACATATCTATATTAATTTGTATATATATATATATATATATATATATATATATATATATATGTAAATATAGGCAAGGCTTACTGTAGACTATTTGGTAGCTCTGTCTAAGCTTGAAGGTGAACTAGAGATCAGTGATGCTATCCATTTCTCCATTGACTCGGTTAAATTGTTTTCTATGTATTGTGGATTTCCTGTAAATTTCATATTCTCTTCACGTTGATTTTAATTAAATTTATGAATATAACTCTATATTCTCTTCTGTCTTGATTTAGCGAAACTTATGAATATAACTGTAGCACTCCCAAACATTTACCAATCGCTTTTCATTCCCGCCGGTTTCCAACTTCATTAACTGTTGTGTCTAACTTCTTCATTTTTGTCATGACAGGTGTTCATTTTATTTATTAATATATGTGGCTAAATACTGTACATAATTGTCTTTATGATTTATTTAGCAGGAATGTCGTCTTTGGTACCAGATTCCACGTTCATCTAATAGTTTGTTTATAGAGATATAAACATTCATAGCACTAATATCTAAACCATTGAAGATAATGTACTTGGCCAGTATCTTCATGTGTAGATATTATTATAATATTTCGATCAGTTGTACTTTAATCAAGTCTTCATATTTTATGCATATCCGCTCCTTGTTATTATAGTGTGTACAACTGAGATAACTCGTGGGGCTCTCTCGGATACCTACATTTTATATATAAACAAGGATTTTGAGTCAAATGAGCTTGAATGAACACCTCACGAGGCACGAGCGGAAAGCATAAAGCAGTTTCATCGGGTGCAGTTTTGAGGGAGGAGTTGCAACCTTAAAAAGCTCTCGTTCTCGGACGTTGTGAGGCCTTTTCATCGGGTCTCCGATGATAAAGTAGTGGAATAGACGAAGAGGGCGTGACTGGATCATAGCAGCAATCGTCTTTGAGCAGGTGCCTCCATTAACGAAATAAACAGTAGGAAAACCGCTCCTTTTCGGTTGAGAGGTTAGCGATAGGTACTACTACTTCATAGAGATCATACTTCATTGCTCGTTGGAGGATAAACCTAAGAGATTTCATTGATTCTTCATAGGGTCGTCCTCTGCTGATGTTAATAAGGACATGGGTTGCAGGGCTTGCATCAGTGAGCCTTTAATAAGAATTCTATATACATTTGATAGCCAAATGTGCTGGGTAACCTAACTTATGTAGAAATAGTGACTGATAGCTTTTACACACATACATTTATATGTGTGTGTGTGTAATATATATACATGCAAAAAACGCACACATATTAGGCAAGTTCTGTACACACTTGATAGTGCTATGTGGTAAGTACCACTTTCTGTGTAGTGGCTGATAGCTTACACTCGCGCGCACACACACACACACATGCATACGCACATACACGCTAGGCTTCATGTTACTCATGTATCAAAATCACTTTATTTAGGGAATAACTGTTACCCAAGAAGGATTATATGAGAAAATTGTACTCACTCTGACCAGGATTACCTTTATCCACTCAGATAATTGCACCTCCCTACAACAGGATTTCTACCTTTTTCCTTTTATTTGATTTTGACATATAGACGCAATCAACTTTATCGCTCAGCCCAGGATTCAGTAAAATATTAACGGAAGGTGGTAAAATAAATACTAATTACCTGTGGAATAATGCCACCAGGACCTGACAGCCATTTGGCCTTAGAGATCTACCGCTGCCGTAATCTGGTAGGCGCATTGGTTTCTCGGTAAAACATACTCAATAGGGTCGCTGGATAGTTGACCGACATCGTGTATAGGTTCAAATGTAATCAAGGGCATTGTCAAGCTCTGAAAGTATTGCTATACATTGTACACAACAAACAACCTTTCTGAAGCTTTTAAAAAGCTCAACACAAACTGGATATCATATGGTTGTTCAGAACTGTAAGCCTTCACTCCAATTGCTCTTGAAGGATATAGTATCATTCACACACTCCGCACCCACCTTCTTCAAACTGCAAAGGTCAGAAGGTTCCTTCTGCAACCGTCTTACAAACAGGCGAATACTGACATTATTCCTATGGTTTTGTCCTCTATGGCTTCTGTCAAACCAGGCGAAATCCCAACGATTTTTAAACGTTGTGTTCAGCTTTTTAACCTGCCCGTGGTATTTGTGAGGCCTATAAACCCAAGTTTATTTATTCTTTTACCTGGCATTGTATACGTTTTAGTTCTTTCGTTTTTGCTTCCATTCTGTTCTATATTTGTTTTGTTAGAAGGTATTGTTAAATAATGATGTAAATATTTTGCGCAAAAAATTGCGTTCGTATTCATTGATATACTGAAAATAGTTTATTTTGAACATGAAGCTTTCATGAAAAAGTCTCACCGACTTTTAAAAGTGGTGAAGAGGAAATTCCTTTTGTGTGTGTGTGTGTGTGTGTGTGTGTGTGTGTATGTGTGTATGTGTCGGATACGATATCAAAAGACAATAGAAATGTTGAATGTGGTCGGTGTGCGAAAGTGTCAGATTTGTGTATGAACGGTTTATGTAACTCGATATCCGAGGAGGGTTCATATTCATTCTATTAATAAATTTAAATTGCGTTGCTTGTAACTTTTACGTCAGTTTCACAATTCCTGTATTTATAGATCTCTCGTTAGTGATCTATTTATAAGCTATTCACTGTTTTTTTTTTTTTTTTTGTTTTACCAACCCTTTCAAGGCCGTTGTCGCATAGGTTTTCTTGAATCCCTTTTTATTCATCATCTATATCTTCTTGATATTTGGCACATGTTTTAGACCCTCCAGTAATTCTGCCGTACTAGAATTTAATGATTAAGGAAATTTACTCTTGAACTTTTTCAATTTCCTCAACATTCGTGTTTAGATATCCGAACATCTGTCCTTGGCTTAGCTGAAGAGTTAGGAAAGATCCGCCCTCTCTTTCTCTCTCTCTATCTCTCTCTCTCTCTCTCTCTCTCTCTCTCTCTCTCTCTCTCAAACTTATGAATGGAAGAGTGTAGCACGATATGGCTTTTTTATGTTTTACGTATCCAGATAAGTTTATTCATTAAAGTGTACCCGTTGCTTCGTTGTTTTGAGAGATTATTATAAGCTGATGGTTCATTCATAGTGCATAGAGACACAGATGAACGGACCGACAGAAAATTAGAGGCGCAGCAGTTTACTGGTTTTCAGGTCTTTTTAGTTTGTCGTCCGCGATGCCCAGACGTCTGAAGTCACCCATAGCAAATATACTACGTCCATCCAACTGTATCAGCCATGCAAACATGTTGCGGTATTGTCATCATGGATGCCGCAATGCATTTGCAGAGAAGGTAGCCAGTGGGCTCTGAATTTCTCTGAAGAAGATAAGAAGTGATACTCTCTTTAAGGGTTACCCTTTAACATCATGCACCGGAACATGATTGAATGATTTTAGAATTCTTTTTATTGATAACGATAGTAGCCTTTGTGGAAGGATTTGTTGAGACATAGTTTCTATGTTTCGCCGCAAAAAACACCAGTGGTGACTGCCATGGGAGATGAATGGCCAATTGTTCTTCCGATGTCTGACATCGCTACTTTCACCATCGCTTCCTGAGCCATCGGTCCTGGCGATAGGCAATGCGCCATACCATACCATGCTGAACAGAGAACAGTCAGTGCCCCACGTATGCAATATCTTTTTATGAAAATGGCCCACCACCATCCCATTGTTACGGTAAATAAATAAAAGCATACAATGACATATAAAAACATACAAACGCCTGTAAGGAAGATACTGAATAGGAAATGGTTATTGTCGATAATTCAAAATGTAAAAAGCAATATCGTAGTACCTCTTCCATTCATAAGTCTGAGACAGAGAGGCGAGGGGTCGGGGGTCACTTCTTTCCTAACTCTTAATTAAGCCAAGCGAAGGACGGGTGTTGGGTTAGCTACAACGAATGTTAAGGAAATTAATAAAGTTCAGGAGTAAATTGCCTTGATAAATTCGTAGTACGTCATTATATTGGCTAAAATTATCGGGAGTGGTCTAAAACATGCCGTGCCAAAATATCAAGAATATACAGCTGATAACAGAAAGATATTGAAGTAAACCTTTGCGACAACGAGCTTGAAACGTTTTGTAGATAAATAGTAAATAAATGACACTTTATTCTCTAGTGCAATATAATCTGATTCAGCCAAGTAGATGTTCCGCGAAACCCTTTTTTAAGGCCTGTACTTGATTGTACATTTTGTAAAAAAAAAAAAAAAAAAAAAAAAAAAAAAACTTATAAAATAAAAGGAAAACAAACGGTGCTGGCTTTGGACGTTCTATCAAACTAGGATTATTTGTGTACTTGTGTAGTACTCATACATACTATTTAAATACACACATTTTCATTAAATGTACGTTTTAAAATTATATTACCGAAGTTCCAATTAGAAGTTAACACTGATGCAGACGTCTGTCCGCAACTATAAAGGAAGAACGAGATGACTTGCCTGCATTCTGAAATCTAATACCCACTGCTCTTGGAAGAGAAGTACAAAACCTGAGTTAAACTTCGTAAGGCAGTTATCGATTCATAGTAATTATTACATTGTTATTAACTCAAAATCGTAATAAGATGGTATAATGCCGTCATGGATTGTGGAATAGATTTTCTCAAACTGTCTGCTCAACAGAAGTTCTGGTACACTCTCTCTCTCTCTCTCTCTCTCTCTCTCTCTCTCTGCAGGCTGAGTAGAAAATTAGAGAAAGATGTCATGTGTCCGGTATGACAGGAGAATCAGCATAGAGGTTAAAGGAAGATTGAAAATACATAGTGAGACCAGCTTTGATATACTATTTATAGAGATGAAACATTTCCGATAAAACGACCGCAAGAGCAGAGGTTGGATGCGGTAGAGAAGAAAATGCTATTATGGGATGTGTGGAGTGACAACAAAGCGTGATCTGACCTCTAGCTTACTCGGGATGCGTGCAAGATTTTCCCCTGACGCTTAAGTAGCAAATATTATACTCCTAATGTAACGTGAAGTGGTATTACTACTCATACTAACAACAAGAATCAAATAAAAGAACACAATCTAAACTCGTCTTACATTCTTAGTTATAAGTGGCAAACACAAATCAATGAAGAGAAATATATCCTCAAAATTCAGTACATCAAATGATTAAAATGTGGTCTTATCTACGCCCAAATAGCTGATCGTTTCACCCTCGAAAATTTTAAAAAATACGCTATATTTTATTAGAAATAAGTTTTCTGTACTGCTTTAACATGCTCATTATTTATGTTTTACATTTTCATTACTAATAAATAAGTCATAAATATGCATCCTAAAATTCCTTATCTTTAACTCGATGCCAAACACCCTTTCAGACCTTTTTAGGTTGTCCTATCCCCCCCCCCTCCCCCCCTCATCAACAACAACAACAACAACAACAGCAAAGCAGTTTGCAAGGCTTACTCCCCGAGTAAGTTGAAAATGAAAACGATCAAGAGTGAAAGAAGAAGGGCAGCCACTAAAGTGGTAGAATTATCAAAGAAAGATCCAGGAAAGAAGACTGCAGTGGTATGGTCATGCGATGAGAAGAGAGAGAAGAGAAGAGACCATGTAGTAGTACGCAAGGAGGAGAGTGAAGCAGATGGAGGTGAGGTGTCGGGCGGGAGAGAGAAAGAGAGGAAGACCGAAGAAGCTAAGAAGGTGGACGGAGGAAGTTGAAGTTCTGGGAAACAAACAAACAATTGTCAGAGAAGGATGTGGATGAGCGAGCCAGGTGGAAGAGGAGAGCTGTTAGAAACATCGCTCCACCTTGAAGTGGAAGGTGATGTAGAGAAAGGAGGAGAAAATCATGTGGTCACTGTCACTGTCTGTCGATTCACTCTGAGCCAGGCAATGGTTCGAATCCTGGCGATGAGTCCACACATCAATTATGAACCCCTTTGTGGGAGTAAGTTACTCCCTAGGTATAGTGAGCTGGTTCTTATGTTATGGGTGGATTTGTATTTTTTAATAAAAACGTAAAAATCTGCCGAAGTTTCTTCGGTGCATCGAGTTTTCATTAAAGTGTATAATCACGGAGCAATCGAGTTTTTCTGTTCAGTGTATAATCAAGGCCACCAAAAATAGATCTATCTTTTCGGTGATCTCGGTATAATGTTTGTATATCCTGGCTCATGAAACTTTACCACAGCCAGGTGGTGGCCTGTCCTGTATCTTTGCCAGACAATTATGGCTAACTTTAACCGTAAATAAAATAAAAAACTACTAAGGTTAGAGGGCTGCAATTTTGAATGCATGTTGATTGGAGGCGGATGATCAAACATGCCAATTGCAGCCCTGTAGCCTTAGTAGTTTTGAAGATCTGAGGGCAGACAAGAAAAGTGTGGACAACAAAAAGTGCGAATAAGCAGACAAAGCCATCTCTATAGGTTTTGATATTGTTTTTATGGAAAACTAAAAACAGTCGTGTACATAAATGACACATTCTTACATTATATATATATATATATATCTATATATATATATATATATATATATATAGATAATAATTTGTTATTTATTTATTTATATATTGTTATAGACAGGTAGCGTAATCAATATTTCATGGAAATGACTAGAAATGTTAGTAATTTCACGAAATGACCATTTCACTCAGGCACTTCCAGAAGTGCTTAGGCAGTTGTGGAAATGACTAGTGTTTCGTGTAATGACTGCAATTTAGCATCAGTCATATCATGAAATGTTTTGATGGGAACAAATTAAAACATATTTTATTTGCAATAATACAAAAATATTCTTTTATTTGCAGTAAATATGTTTAACATACCATTGATGGTGAAATACGAATATAATTTCAACTCCATTCAGTTATGAACTCAAAATGTAACATGTTAATGTTAATATAGATAGTTCACATTTGTTAATACAACAATTTAAGTGTCATATAACAATAGAAAAGAAATCAAGTACACTTTCTACACTGCAATTGCATCAGGAGTTCATATTAAAATAAATTATTTCTACAGCACAAACTGTTAAGACAGCGGCTGTTTCATGTAACACCAATTTCGTAACACCTGCATGGAAGTTTGGCGCACTTGTTCTTAAGAGTGCGCAGTTGC
>NC_061108.1:21811724-21842728 GCF_015104395.2 Macrobrachium nipponense | reverse complement strand
TGAAACTGACGTAAAAAGTTACAAACAATGCAATTTAAATTTATTAATAGAATAAATATGAACCCTCCTCCGATATATCGAGTTACATAAACTCTTCATACACAAATCTGACACTTTCGATCACCGGCCACATACAACATTTCTATTGTCTTTTGATATCGTATCCGACACACACACACACACACACACACACACAGAATTTCCTCTTGACCACTTTTAAAAGTCGGTGAGAAAAACCTTTTCATGAAAGCTTCATGTTCAAAATGAACTTTTTTCAGTATATCAATGATACGAACACAATTTTTTGCGCAAAATATTTACTTCATTATTTAACAATACTTCTAACATAACATATAGCACAGAAATGGAAGCAAGAACGGAAGAACTAAAACGTATACAAAGCCAGATAAAGGACTAAATAAACCTGGGTTTATAGTCCTCACAATTACCACGGGCAGGTTAAAAAGATGAACACAACGTTTTAAAAATCGTTGGGATTTCGCCTGGTTTGACAGAAACCATAGAGACAAAACTATAGCAATGATTTATATATTCGCCTGTTTGTGTAAGACGGTTACAATAGGAACCTTATGACCTTTGCAGTTTGAAGAAGGTGGATGCGGGACTGTGTGTATGTGAATGATACTATGTCCTACAACAGCACTTGGAGTGAAGGCTTCCAGTTCTGACAACCATATGATATCCAGTTTGTGTTGAGCTTTTTAAAAGCTTCAGAAAGGTTGTTTGTTGTGTACAATGTTTAGCAATACTTTCAGAGCTTGACAAGGCCCTTGATTACATTTGAACCTATACACGATGTAGGTCAACTATCCATCGACCCTATGGAGAGGTTTTACCGAGAAACCAATGCGCCTACCAGATTAGGTAGATCTATAAGCCAAATGGCTGTCAGGTCCCGGTGGCATTATTCCACAAGTAATTATTTATTTTACTACCTTCCGTTAATATTTTACTGAATCCTAGGCAGAGCGAATCAAGTTGATTGCATCTATATGTCAACCTCAAATGGAAAAGGTAGAAATCCTGTTGTGGGGAGGTGCAATTCTCTGAGTGGATAAAGTTTAATCCTGGTCAGAGTGAGTTAAATTTCTCATATAATACTCCTTGGGTAACAGTTATTCCCTAGATAAAGTGATTTTGTTGATACTGATGAGTAACATGAAGCCTAGCGTGTATGTGCGTATGCATGTGTGTGTGTGCATGTGTAAGCTATCAGCCACTACACAGAAAGTGGTACTTACCACATAGCACTATCAAGTGTGTACAGAACTTGACTAATATGTGTGCGTTTTTGCATGTATATATATTACACACACACACACACATATATATAAATATGTGTGTGAAAGCTATCAGTCACTATTTCTACTTAAGTTAGGTTACCCAGCACATTTGGCTATCAAATGTATATAGAATTCTTATTAAAGGGCTCACTGATGCAAGCCCTGCAACCCATGTCCTTATTAACATCAGCAGAGGACGACCCCTACGAAGAATCAATGAAATCTCTTAGATTATGCTCCAACGAGCAAGGGAGTACGATCTCTATGAAGTAGTAGTACCTATCGCTAACCTCTCAACCGAAAAGAGCGGTTTTCCTACTGATGATTTCGCTAATGGAGGCACCTGCTTAAAGAGGATTGTTGCTATGATCCAGTCACGCCCTTCGTCTCATTCCACTACTTTATCATCGGAGACACGATGAAAAGGCCTTACAACTCCGAAGACAGAGAGCGTTTTGAGGCCGCAACTCCTCCCTCAAAGCTGCACCCGATGAAACGCTGCTTTATGCTTTACGCTCGTGCCCCGTGAGATGCTCATTCAAGCTCATTATAAATCAAAATTCTTGTTTATAAATAAAATTTAGGTATTCGAGTTACCTCAGTTTTACACACTATATTAACAAGGAGCGGATATGCATAAAATATAAAGACTTGAAGTACAACTGATCGAAACATTATAATAATATCTACACATGAAAATACTGGCAAAGGACATTATCTTCAATGGTTTAGATATTAGTGCTATGAATGTTTATGTCTCTATAAACAAACTATTAAATAAACGTGGAATCTGGCACCAAAGAAGATATTCCTGCCAAATAAATACATAAAGACAACATGTACAGTATTTAGCCACATATATTAATAAATAAAATAAACACCTGTCATGACAAAAATGAAGAAGTTAGACACAACAGTTAATGAAGTTGGAAACCGGCGCGAATGAAAAGCGATTGGTAAATGTTTCGCTAAATCAAGACAGAAGAGAATATAGAGTTATATTCATAAATTTAATTAAATCAACGTGGAAGAGAATATAAAATTTACAGGAAATCCACAATACCTTGAAACAATTTAACCAAGTCAATGGAGAAATGGATAGCATCACTGATCTCTAGTTCACCTTCAAGCTTAGACAGAGCTACCAAATAGTCTACAGAAGCACTTGCCTATATTTTCACGACGATCAATCTTCTGCAGCACCAGTGCTAATGATGGGAAGAACTGAATCCCAGATCTCAAGAGAAGCCATCTCATTCTTTAGAAAGGTTCGACTTTCTAGAAGCAACAACACCTTTACATATATCTATATTATATATATATATATGTTATAGATTATATAGTAATATATATAATATATATTATATATATATTAATATTATATATAAAATATAAATATATATATATATAATATATATTATATATAGATATAAACTATTATATTAAATATAATATTTATATAGATAATAATTATATAGAAATCAGAATATGATATATATAATGTAATATTATATATAAATATTTAAAGATGATAAAATATATAATAGATACTATATAATTATTATATATATATTAGAAATATATATTAGATAGATAGATTATATATTAATATATACATAATTAATATAGATATGTACACGTGTAGAAAACCACACTGTAGACACGCATTTGAAAAAGAACTTAGGGTTTTGAAGACAGTAAAACAATGAAAACCTCAATTTTCATATAAACAGATCCCACGATCACACAAAATAATCCAACAATGGCACTTCCCATTAAAAAATCAATTGGGATAATACCAAACTGAGTGACAGTGGTAGACGTTTCTAATTTTGTATCGCCGAGAGAGAGAGAGAGAGAGAGAGAGAGAGAGAGAGAGAGAGAGAGAGAGAGAGAGAGATTCTACTTGGAGAGATGCTCCCGAGAGATTTTAGGAGACTAGATGGATGTAGTTTAATCATCTCAAGACGAAGAAATATAATCAAAACCGGGTAGAGAACTTCCAAGAATTTAGCCTCATTAGAAGTGAAAGCCTTGAGGGAGGCTTATCTTTATTTATATAACAGATTTGTCTTCAATAAAAACAAAACTCGCGGCGATGGTCACTGTAATTTTTTCATCAAAATCACCAAATGTCGAATGACTGGTAAGAGGATTCTATAATGGACGGCCAATTATATGAATATCTTCAGAGATAAGCGGAGTTCTATTAAATATGTTAAAATAAAATATGAAACACTAAGTCTCAGATTATATTCAGAACTTAATTGACTAATGGTGCAATACCGGCTTCTGCTTTACCTATCGAAAAATGCAGTCACAACATTAATTTTTAATGAACTGAACTAATCAGGGAAGCTGTCTTCTGAAGGCTTAGCTTTTTTTTATTATAACAAAGTGCAACAGTCATGTACATAGATTTGGAAACACGTACAATGTACTAAATGTACGTAAAAGCTATGTACACCATCCATTTTTTTAAAGTCAGGATTTTACAGTACTGAAGAAGCTTCCAGATATTACCGTGAGTTCTTATCTTTCGGCTTTTTAGCATTAGTTGTTAGCGATCGCTCTGTGCTTTCATGCTCGTTATCACCCATTCCGCTACCACGCAACGATTAAGGTTTGCCGTCGCTTTCTTCTAAAAAGTGTTAGTTGTTTACGAGGTATGGGTGTTTACACCTACACAGTCCTGTTCTTTGTGTCAGGACTTTGGGCCGACTGTTATTTTGATAGCCTTTCTACATCAAGACACGCTTTCAACTTCTACTAATATAACGTAATTATCAACAGCCTTCACTTTACAAAATGCTAGTGCATCCATATTCTCAAATTAATAAATGAGAATACCCAGCAGCTAGGCCCAACCCCTAGGACCATTCCGCACCATTCCAGAAAAGATCGGACCAAGTCAGGCGCAAGATATATATATATATTATATATATATATATATATATATATATATATATATATATATATATTATATATATATATATATATATATATAATATATATATATATATATATATATATATTATATATATATATATATATATATATATATATATATATAATATATATATATATATATATATATATATATATATATATATATATATATAATAAAATACAATTACATTTCAATAATTTACATTATTTGAATAATTCTCTTAATAGAAAAATATACATATAAACTTAGATATTATTTTGCTACAAAATATTATCTACGTTTATATTTATATTTTTCTATTAAATATAAACTTAGATAATATTTTGCTACAAAATCAACACGTAGTTTAAACATTCTTTCATTACATACTTGGAAATATTGCTTGCATATCTACATTTAATATACATCTTTTGTGATTCCCATTTATTTTTCACAAGAACTATTATATTTTGGCTTCTATCGTTCCAAAACAAAGACCAGTTGTGAGAGAGGATGGCCCAGGCTACACGATGGCTTGATTGGGGAAACCAGCCACACACTATAGTTGTTAGACACAAGAGATTATTACTTGGGACGAATCAACTGTTCGAATGCAATTAATTTGTTGTATCTCATCCTAAAGCGTGTGAATTTTTAAGAATAACTGATGCTGGCTTTAAGTAGAAAACAGTCTAGGAAATGTCAAGAGCAAACGTCATAACAAATTACCTAAAAGAAAAAAACCTTTGGAACTGTTAAAGCAATTTTAATTAACTGCACATACGTACATACATACACTTACTAATATTATCCTTAGCATATCACTGAATAAATATCAAAGTAGCAGTAAATGTGTGTAACATACGGAAACCTCATGGCCCATGTGTACTGTAACTCGACGGCATATCCAAAATATCAGAAGCACCACATTCAGATATATTTTTTTATTTATTATTTATTATTTTTTTTGTAAAGTGGTATGTGAGGCCGTTCAGTGACACTGAAAGTGCTTTGATTCTTTTGCTCATCCAGTCATGATCCCATTGCTCGTTCATGATCGAAGTCCAGAGAAGAGTACGAGGAGTAAGCAGATTCATGGCGATGGAAATGTTTCTTATGTCATAGCCCCAAACGATTGAATGAATCTAGTAAACAATTTCAACAATTCACTTACTAAGAGCCACATAAAAATTTTACATCCGAGCCAGACTCGCTGGTTATCTTTGCAATGTGTGGCTGAAAGGATCTTTGAGCAATGGAATGCATTAGTCTTGTGTTTTCAAAATGCAGCTTTGGAAGACCATTTGGAATCTCCTCAGACAATTCTTTCAGCACTGACATATCCAGTTTACAAGAAGTACTTGAATTTTTTAGGCTATATACTACCTTATGTAACTAAAATGAACAAGGAGTTTCAAAGTGAGGGTGTTCAAATACACCATGCCTGGGAAAAAAAGTATGTGCTTTATTCAGGTTATATAGTTGCTTAACATCAAAGACATTTTTTTCACTGATATTTCTATGATGCAGGAGGTTTTAAAAGTATAGAAGACATCCACTGGGGAACAGAAGTACAACAATTGCTGTAAGAAGAAATTAATGTGGGGGCCTCTTTCATTTCTAGATTTAAGGTCAAATGTCTAATTTCTATACTAAATTAGCAATCCAGACCAAGAAAAGATTCTTTGGAATGAAACAAAATATTGCCGCACTTCAGCGCACCTGACCCTGGTCAATGCAAACCATATGTAAAACAAATCAGATTTTGAATTATTTGGAACTACTCACCCTACCTTTGCAAGTGAATCGTTACAGGATGCTGTAAATGATGAATGGATGAATTTCTTTTTTACATCTAAAGAGTCTGAAATCCCTTTTGATCCAGTACAAGATTAGATACTTTAAGTATGCCGACAGATCCCAGATGTTTCCTTATTTAAGTGAATATACTATACTATCCCTACTTGTCTTCCCTCATTCCTCAGAAGCTGTAGAGAAAGTATTCTCTCAAATAAAATCAATTAGAACAGACATCAGAAATAGGCTGAACACAGAGTCTGACTGGTATATTATTAACAAAAATGAACAGGCCCGGGGTACCGTATTAAGAGTGGGAACCATCTATGGAAATGATGGAAACACCATCAAAACTTAAAGATATAAAAGAAAATGAGTGGCTGTCAAAATATTGTATGATTTGGCATTTTTTTCATGATTAAGTACTGCTAATGATGAAATGTCTATTTATTTCTCCTTGTTCTTTATTGATGAAACAAAACTTTATGTTATATGTTGTAAATTTACGAGCACACTGTTTAAATCCTGATATTATCCCAAATTTACAATGCCTTTCAAATGTTAGGAATTGATGGTGTATACAAAAGTAATGACTGCAACAACTGGTGTAATCAGATTTCGCTAATGAATGATAGATTATGCACGAAAGCAATAGCAAATCAAAGGAAAACGAAGAATTACACATGTTCAAAAGTTTAATTAAGGAAAATTGCCTGATACTATTTGCGGTACAATTTTAAAGTCTTGGAGGTAGAAACGGTACAATTTTAAAGCTTTCACGGTAAAAACGGTACCTTTTTGTTGCAAGTATCGATACAAAAAATTTTGGTGAAGGGGCAACACTAGCCAAAGGGTTAGCTACAACATATTGCATATTAGGAGCATCCTTGACATGAATGATTCCTCCCATTTTATACCTTCCGTGACCAAGTGGATATAGTGCTGGTCTGTGTCACATTGTCGGTAGTTGAAATACATGAGAAATAGGTTTAACTAACTAATAATAATAATGATAATGATAAAGTACACATAACAGTATAAATCTAAATCTCACCAGCTGCACTTATACGTAACCGATTTTTTTCTATTGTGTGAACAGCAGTAATATAGGCAGCAGTAGCATCACAGGCAGAAGGACAAATGGTAAAAGGAGTAACAAAAATACTTCCAAAGCGAGTAAGATGTTTATACCGTCAATCCCAAAGCATCTCTCTTCCTGTAAGTTTTTAAGACACATCAGGTATCCATCATCAAACTTTTTGCACAAATATATTTTTAGGCTATAAAAAAGGTTGATATATGTATTCAGACGATGTTAGGAAAACACTCATCACTCGTTGTTTTAACTAGAAACTTTTAAATGAAATCTCTTTTCTTGTACGAATCCCTTAACAAAGAACAACTTGGCCTTTGAAAGGAAAACGAAATGACGATACAGTCTAATGACAGTTATAATGCCCTTAAAATACATTATCTGGCTTTGAGACTTTACTCTCGTGTGTCTGTTTGACTGTTCATCTTTTTCAATCCTTTGCTGATGTTTTCCATTTTTCGTATTGGCAGGTTATTCGAGACGCATCCGGATGTGCAGGAGGTCTTTATCCCCTTCAGAGGACTCCCGATGGAGGAAGTGCAGCAGTCCAAAGAACTCCGCTCCCACGCACTCAGGTGAGACACAGGCCACGAAAAGGTCAACAGAAGAAGTTACGCGCACCTACTATATTAGATTCACAACAACAGTGCATTTGATGTCTAGGCCAGTCCCTTACGACGCTCCTGATTGGCTGTTGATAAGCCAATCACAGGGCTGGAAACTCTGTCTCTGCGAGAGTTCACAGGGGGTAGGATGTATGTTCCATCTCTCCTGAAGAATACGTCTTTCAAAAGTATCCATCAAGAGATGTGGAACATGCATCCTGCCTATGTGAGTTCTCGAGAGAGACTGAGAGCTTCTAGCCCTGTGATTGGCTTATCGACAGCCAATCAGGAGCGTCGT
This sequence comes from Macrobrachium nipponense, assembly GCF_015104395.2. NCBI lineage: Eukaryota > Metazoa > Arthropoda > Malacostraca > Decapoda > Palaemonidae > Macrobrachium > Macrobrachium nipponense. Next base: position 21,834,702 of record NC_061108.1, on the reverse strand, counting down.
AAGGAACTGGCCTAGATATCAAATGCACGGTTGATGTGAATCTACTATAGGCCTTCTATGCCCTTATAGCACAGAAGGTAGAGAGAGCAAGTTTTAGTTTTTCTTAAACACTACTGAGGCTAGAGGGCTGCAAATTGGTTGTGATGGTCATCCACCATCCAATCACCAAACATAGCAAATTGCAGCCCTCTAGCCTCAGTAGTTTATATCTGATTTAAGGTTAAATTTAGCCATAATCGTGCGTCTGGCAACGATAAAGATCAGGCCGCCACCGGGCCGTGCCTGAAGTTTCATGGGTAGCGGTTTATAAAGCATTAATAATGACACCACCGAAAGATAAGAGCTTTTTCCGGTATCCTTCATTCTACAATGAACAGAAAACTGGATCGCGGCGAAGAAACTTCGGAGCATTTTCTATTCTTATTAATCTATTTTTTTTTATTTGGTCTTTGGCGGAATTTGCTGCATTATTTAGTTCTTTGGTGAAGGAAGACAAAAAGGGGGGGAAGAGGAAAAAGCTTAAAATCTATCCGTAATAAGTTGTTAAATCGTCTTGAGGTGGGAATGTGCCATGATGATTTTGAAGGTCAAACCCTACGAATGTACTCACGGTCCTTTCATCCTGATCTAGACACTTTGACCCTTTATCCTAACTCTAATCGTGACCACTTTCCAATGCTGTGGATCTAACTTATCCTGGTGTGGGAGTCTCAAGTGAAAGCATATATAAAGCAAATTACATGAACGGCAAAAAAAAAAAAAAAAAAAAAAAGTTTATCTGCCAGTCGGAAACACTTACTAGGTTACCATGATACTTCTAACATTCAGATGTATTACAGTAAAATATGAATATTTCCACGTTTGCTCTCCTCGTATCAGGGTGACGAGTTGCTTTCTAATTGTCCAACAAATGCATATTCAATATATGAAGTCCTCATGTCGTGACATCATTGGCATAGACGATAAAAGTATAAGAGCAGAATACTGGTTACACAGTTATCCTAATTTTACGTCTACTTTGTAGCATAAACCAAAATCATATCTTCAACAGATTACACAGTGAAATATGCAGTTCCCCGAAATAATCTTAGTACTTTATATCGTTATGAATACTCAGTATTCGGTTCTCGAAAATATATATTAAAGACTATATGTACACTATAAAATTAACAAACATTTAATGTTAAATATATGAACAGTATAACATTATAAACAAAGGCCCCATGTCACAATTGATAACAGCTTCTATGTCGTTCTTTTTTCATTAATGTTCTCTCTCTTCTCTCTCTCTCTCATCTCTCTCGCTCATCTCTCTCTCTCTCTCTTCTCTCTCTCGTCTCTCTCTCTCTCTTCTCTCTCATGACTCAAAATCACCAACATTAACCGCAATTGATAATATTACACCTGCTGGGAAAAAAAAAAGACACCTGCAGGCGGAACATCTGCAGGTTAATAATAAACACTGCAATTTAGATCAACGCCCTAAGCAAATAAAACGTAGCTCTCCCTCCCATCTATCAACAACAACAACAACGATGTCATCCTAAGCATAAATTAATTTTACAGATAACGTTACATAATATGAGAACCCCGATTTTTTTTATCCATTTAAAAACTATCTCACAGTATTTCGGCTCCAATGATGCGCAATGCAACACGAACAAACATCAAAATGAATCACAAAATCCACAAGTTCTACATCAGCGAACGCAAATTAGTGTCGCTTATATGATAGAAATTTAAGCAACATAAGTCAGTGAACTTCAGGGTCCTACAACATCCCTCTTAAAGAAACTATGATTAATCGTTTGGAAAAATGCGAAAAGAGATTCATCAACACTTACGAAAAGCTTTTATTGTATAAATAAATGGAAAGTTAGTCACCGTATGTACATCTTAAAATTGTATATATATATATATATATATATATATATATATATATATATATATATATATAGTGTGTGTGTGTGTGTGTGCGTGTGTGTATATGTGTGGTGTGTGTGTGTGTGTGGTGTATATGTGTGTGTGTGTGTGTGTGTATAATAGAAATGTATATGTGTGTATGTATAAAAATATATACAAGAGACATGTAGTGATTATATTATTGTAATTAAATGATTTATATAAAGCAAATACTTACTTTTGACTAAAAATCTCTACAAATAAAACCAGAATGACGAATATAATGAGAAGAAAAAGAAAACCATCCTTATCCCTACCAAGAGACTGAATAAAGCAAATCACAGTAACTAATCACAAAAAAATCAAAACATATTCAAGGTGAAGATAATATGTACGGAAAACATTAAACATATCTACCTTCGGGCTGGGGGGGGCGGGGGCGGGGGCGGGAGGGTTTCATGGCGATGAAGCCTGAAGGAGAAAAACATTTAATGACAATCGTTATCAAAAACCACAGTTATCTTTTATTGAATAGCATTGCTAAAGCTGGTTAAAAAGGGAGAAAAATAATAAGGCTTCTTGGATAATAATAATAATAATAATAATAATAATAATAATAATAATAATAATAATAATAATAATAATAATAATGATGATGATGAAAACGATCAGGCAAAGATCCCCTGCGACTATGGTATCAGAACAGAAAGGGGGATACGCGCAAATAGACCAGACGTGACGATGATTGACAAATTCAAGAAGAAAGTCACTCGATTGATGTCGCAATACCATGGGACACCAGATTTGAAGAGAAAGAGAGGGAAAAAATGGATAAGTATCAAGACCTGAAAATAGAAATCAAGAAGGATATGGGCTATGCCAGTGAAAATTGTACCCATAATCATAGGAACAGAAGGCACGATCCCAAGATCCCTGAAAAGGAATCTAGAAAAACTAGAGGCTGAAGTAGCTCCAGGACTCATGCAGAAGAGTGTGATCCTAGAAACGGCGCAGATAGTAAGAAAAGTGATGGACTCCTAAGGAGGCAGGATTCAACCCGGAACCCCACATTATAAATACCACCCAGTCGAATTGGAGGACTGTGATAGAGCAAAAAAAAAAAAAAACAAAAAAAAAATAACAATAATAATAATAATAATAATGTGGAAGGATTAAACGTACACAATGATACTGTAACTGACTGGTCATGAGATTTAATTCTCATTATCATTTTACAAATTTAAAGTACATAGAATAGAAATCCTCATCCATGAGGCAATAAAGCCATAAATGGAAATATGAAAATACGTCGAAAGATTTAGGACCTTTATGTATCAACATCCAAAACACGTCCATGGAATATGTATGCTGGCAGTAAAAAAACTGAATGAAATAAAGGGGCAACTATTATCATTATTAGATAAAATCATCACAGCCTGTCTATTACTATTATTATTAGTGGAAAATATCATCATAGCCGCCCCGCCAACAGACAAATACTCCAAAAACGTTGAAAAATAATATTGGAATACCGACAACTACTATGGCATCATCTTTATATGTGGGAAGGCTAAGAACAATGCCTCTTATGGCAGCATTAGAGGTTAAATTTTTGGTGCCTCAAAAAGGGATGCTTGGAGTAAGTACATAAGCCAAAAACGTTAGTGATGATACGATAGAGAACAACATGGAAAAGGAGTAGGGAACGAGATCGTTCATATACAGAGTCCAAAGGTTGCTCAAGTTCATTCAGCCTCACCCTCCACGGACTATACATACCGATGAAATCCAGACAGGCCAAACTCCAATTCATTTCGCAGAAGGCAGCAAACAATTACATTATGGCAGTCTCATTTACAGTGCCTTAGATCAAGACACTAGTAACGCATTTCTCGGCAAAGTTTTGGTAGTTCAACTATGAGCAATTGTTCACTTTTGTTGAATTATAACTCCATATCACAGCAAGCTCGTGCTCGCGAATCTTGAAACTGAAGTTGGTGAATAATTTGAATGAAGAGTTTTTTTCTTTGAATGGAACTACTCATAGGAATATTTTGTTATCCTTTAAGGACCTCAAAGGACAAATTCACATGCATGACCTTTCTTCCCATCTAAATGCGACGTCCTCGAGTCCTTGATTGTAATAGTTAACGGAATACTTGTTAGGGTAACAGTTATATATTACAAGATATGGAACCTGACAATGTTACGCTAGAAATTGTTATTATGTTATTTTTTTTTTTTTGGTGAGGACGGCAATCACCTTGATAAAAAGTTGAACAAATTCCCATTCCCAAATGATTACACGGTCCAATAATACTGGATTGTTATGAAAGCTAACATAATAAAATCATCAATAAATACATACATAACATACATACATACATATATATATATATATATATATATATATAGATATATATATATATATATATATATTATATTATATATATATATATATAGCATAGCTATATATATATATATATATTTTATTTATTTAGGTATATATATATATATAGAAATATATATATATATATATTATATATATACAATTTATTTTTTTATTTTATATATATATTTATATATATATATATCTATATATAATATATATATATATATATTATATCTATATATATATATATATATATATATATATATATATATATATATATATATATATATGTGGTAAATAAATTAGGTCAATCTACCCAGTCAAATTGCAACCATGGTAATAGTAAAAGATACAAAATGGTCAATACTGCCCAAAGAATTGGCAATGGTTTGGGCAGAGGGATACTTGAGAGAATTTTGTATCCCTTAGAAAAGGGAAAACAGCTAAATGGTGAAAAAAACTCTCTTTCGTTTGAGACAATGGCAACTACAAATGCCAGGTGTATCCAATTAAGGACTCCTAGCACAGGTTTATTCCTTTTGCTATCTGGGCGCTGCTAACCTATGAAGTGTCATTGGTTTCTGCTCTAAAATCATAAAGCTTCAAAAGGAACTGAAATGCTAACCAGGTGGTAGATGAGCTTATTCTGACGTCAACAGGAACCACACTTTGACTCATATACCAGGATGCAAGTGAAAATAATAGCATATTCGGAATTCTAAGTGGTGTGGAAATCATCAAATGGCATTTACCGTTACCTGGGATAAGAGGAGTAAACCTTGTTCATTTACTGCAAAACATGGATAAAAAAAATATATTCCTGGTCTTGGGATCGTGAATGGTTGAGGATGTTGCTGTATGATACTGTAATACAGTGTGTGTGTGTGTGTGTGTGTGTGTGAGAGAGAGAGAGAGAGAGAGAGAGAGAGAGATGCACGTATCATCTGAGCAGAGGAGGGCAGGTTTTATCTTTTAACATCTGAGTCTGTCACGACCGAAAAATAGAGTCCATTTAGATTTCTATTTTCTCCTTCGCATTTTAATCAGACAAATTCTTTTATATCGTTATCCTGAACCACTTACGTTAATTACGTGGATTACCTGGACACGCCAACACTAAATATGCATTTCCTTGATCACCTAGCCACTTTGGAAACTAGAAAAATTACTGTGTTTATTTTAATAAAAGTTAATTAATAATTTAATATTGTTCTCAAAATAGGACATTATGATAAGGCTGACTACCAGAAACAATCTAAGATAAACATAAGTAAGGTAGTACCATCCTCATTCATGCTTATTTTTTAAGACTATTAGGAGAACAAAGAGAAACAAGAAGTTTTCATCACCATCATATCTTTATATAATATAAAGGCCAAATTCCCGATTAGATTCGATCGCAGAACCAAATGTACTGCCGCAGTTATGACCAGTTGTTCAGTAGCAATATTTTTTTTTCTTTTTTTTATGTACTGGACTGGATTACAGGGTTTAAGCTTAAAAGTAAAGGAATGGGGTGCCATTTTTGAAATGCCTTCTTTACTAACATTGCCAAGATAAGAGATGAATAAACTTTTATCCCCTTTTAACCTTATCGTCTTGTTGATAATTAACCATTTTTTTCTGATAATTGTGTGTGTTTTTTTTATTGGAAAGCAAGGTCCCTAATATCCAAAAACTAATACTGTTGAATGACAATGTGTATAGGGTCCTTTGACGTGCTGCTAATGAGTATTCTGTGTTGCTTGAACGGCTCATCTTGCGGTAGTTTTTCTTCACATCAGTGCTATCCAACAGTCGGCGGTAAAACTTAGCAGTTTCATGCAATAACACACAAGAATCCTAACCAACGCATCACACTACCCTATACACACTGCCATTCTCCTCTCTCCTGCATCCTGGATATTAGGTTCATTCCTCTGCAATATATTAATCTGCCCATGGAACTATAAATCTACCAATCAATCTCTACAGCACTTTGTGAGCCTTTCCCTCCTCCTCCCCCCACTTAACACTTAAGAATTAATAACTCTTTTTAACCAGTTTCCTGTACTCCTTTCTCTCCAAAACAATATACTCAATCCCTACACCTATAATGAACTTTCTACCGCTATTGATTTCCACATTTCTCATCCTTTCCATTCTTATTTCGCCATCCATACTATAAAAAAAAAAAAAAAAAAAATTTCACTTCAACATCTTCGACCCTCATTCCATTCTTCCTCAACATCCACACTCAGTTTTCAAAGAGGCGAATTGGCCCGGCATTCTAACGTTGGCTCCCATGTATTCGTTCGTTCATTCCTTCTCTATTTCATGTTTTTAGGGCACACCTTGAAAGTAGGCAAAAAGGATCAAATGCGTAACAATTTTAACAAAAAACGCACTGGAGTCAAAATTATCAACTACTACCTCTAGTACTCTCTCTCTCTATCTCTCTCTCCCTCTCTCTCTGAATAAAACAAACTTTAATTAAATTTTTCACGTTTTCTTTGCCTTTCCAGAGTAATGGGTTTCGTGGAGAAGGCAGTGCGGAGACTGGAAGAGCCGGAAAAACTCGTCCCTCTGATACAAGAGTGTGGCAAGAACCACTGCCATTACGGAGCGCAGATCCAACACGTCGAGGTAAATTAATAGTTTGGGATTTACTGCAATAATCACTGTCATAGTACCCCTTGCCAATAACAGCCGTTATCGCATGAACAATAAAAAACACAAGTACTAGTGATATGACAGTAGCTGAACTGGTAGCAGCAATAGCAATCGGACCATTAGTAGCACTGAGAAAGTTTCTAAAAGATATGTTTATTTACTTCATCAAAACCACCATTGCATTAATCAAGAGAACCGTCTTTGTAATCAATACTACCGTCTCTATCATGACGAATACCATTTATTACCTTAATTATATATAAAGTTTATCGACAAAGTAATTATGTGTACAATTACTTCTTTACTGTACTTATCTACCGATATTGCCAAAATTTGTATTAGAGCTTATAATACCTTCAATTACCTGAAAACATAATATTATGAAAACAATAAAAGCCGATATGGCCACCATGTCACCTGACCAAAGTAATAACATTTTTTCAAGTATAAAATCCAGCAATAATAATAATAATAATAATAATAATAATAATAATAATAATAATAATAATAATAATAATAATACAGACAGACAGGAGAATAACAAACAAAACAGATGAATGGTACAACAAACCAACGCACGGACAGTACATGGGACACACTAAAGAACTGGCCAGCGAGGGAAAACTCAAAAGGGAAATAGAACGAATGCTAACTGCGGCACAAGACCAGCCCCTAAGAACCACAGATGTCCAAAGAAAGACAGATGGGAATAACATCCCACCCATATGCAGGAAGTGTAATATGAAAAACGAGACCATAAACCACATAGCAAGCGAATGTCCGGCACTTGCACAGAACCAGCACAAAAATAGGCACGATTCAGCAGCAAAAGCCATCTACTGGAGCCTGTGCAAGAAACACCAGCTACCTTCAAGTATAAGTGGTACGAACACCAACCTGAAGGAGTGACAGAAAACGATCAAGCAAAAATCCTCAAGGACTATGGTATCAGAGCAGATATGGTGATACGTGCCAATAGCCTAGACGTGACGTTGATTAACAAGATCAAGAAGAAAATATCACTCATTGATGTCGCAATACCATGGGACATCAGAGCAGAAGAGAAAGAGAGAGAAAAGACTGATAAGTATAAAGACCTGAAAATAGAAATAAGGAGGACATGAGATATGCCACTGCAAATTGTACCCATAATCATAGGAAAACTAGGCCCGATCCCAAGATCTCCGAAAAGGAACCTGGAAAAAGTAGATGCCGAGGTAGCTCCAGGACTCGTGCAGAAGTGTGTGCTCCTAGAAACAGCACACATAGTAAGAAAAGTGATGGACTCCTACTGAGGCAGAATATAACCCGGAACACCAAACTACAAAAACCACCCAGTAGAATAGGATGACTGTGATAGAAAATAATAATAATAATCAGTCACAAAGACCTCATTTCTTCACATTTTGGTATATGCCTCCTCCTGCCGTCATTAAATCCAGAACAGTATACAACAAGAAAGTGTTACCGGGCCAAGTGGGTTTCGAACCCTCGCAAGTCAGGTGAGAATGAAACTGCCGTAACCCCCAATATTACAAAAAAGGTCATAAATCATTCCCATTCCAATATGTGACATTATGAATAACCTTTTCACGTGACATACCGGTACTGGCAGTCAGAGGAGAAATTACCTTTCGGATTTTTGCTTGTTGAAATTCAATCTATGATGCTAAGAGTTTCCATAAAACAATATATGTACGGTGTGTGCAATTATGTATATGTATGTATAGTATATGTATGTATATACATACATATTAATATATATTATATAATTAATAAATATTTTTATATATAATATATATATATATATATATGTGTGTATGTGTGAGTGGTATGGGTATATGCAAGAACGTATATGAACAAAGCAAGTACTTCCAAGATGATGATAATTAAGTTACCGATTCTGGTTAACACCGGACCCCTAGACAAATACAATTTATAAAAATTCCTGATTATATATTTATATTTAAGAGAGAATCTGCAAAAGAAGCTTATGTGAAGAGATTTAAATCTTTCTCCAAAATAGGAACTGTCACTTCACACTCATATCGAATTCACCACAGCCTGATTTCAGTGCCTGCATTAATTTTTACTTTATCAAAGTTTATTGAAGTTATTCAATTCTTGAGTAACTACAAGCAGACACATAGAGAGACGGATGGCAGTACATTTTTGCTTTAACAAACCGAAACATGACCCATCACTCAATGTTTACCTTTCCTTGCCGTAGTCACTTCATTCTTTTAACTATAATATCTCGAAATGAGAGCTAAGAGACAAAGATATCCACTTTAAATACCAATACGTCTAAAAGAAAACCCTAAAGTCTCTTTCGATTCATAATTCCAGTTTCTACCGGCAAGGGTCCTTCTTTTCCCCATTTAAGATTTAAAGAACTATTTTCTAGTTTTCCCATTTTTCCTCAATTTATCCTTAGATTTACTCTAAACCTCTATTTGCATTTGCCAAAGGGGAACACACTCACCTTGATTACTGCAGTGGGAAACGATTTCATTTTTATGCTGGAGATATATTAAGATTTTATGTATCTGACCGATAGAAACTTGGCCTTCCTGCGCTGTCACACTAAAGGTGACAGAGAGCTCGAAGTTTTCTCATACTTACCCAGTTTAATAAATAACGTCGGATTATCAAGAGATTAAATACATTTATGAAGATATTTACGCCAGTATGAAAACATAAAGCTAGAAAAACCTTATTGATTATATAACTATATATAATATATATATTAATACATTATTTATATAATATAGATATATATATATATATATATATATATAGATTAGGTATATATATATATAATATTATATATATACAACATATTTTAGTTCGTTTCGCTTTGCGAAAGACTGTTTGGTTTTTCCGTTACGACTGTCATTCGTAAGTATTCTGGTTCCTTCTTTCTCCTATGTGATATCTTAGTAGAGTGGTTCCTATTAAAGTAAAGGAGATGATTCAAACGGATAAGTTGAATAATAGTAGAACAACTTTATTACTGAACTCCATAACAAGAGAGACAGTTCGGTCAGGAGACCGTTCCGTTTGATCGATAGAAATGAACTGAAATCTTAGAGCATCACGTCGATAGCGAAACATTAGCTATCTCAGCGATTCACATAAAAACATACGTAGTCCGCCGGCTCGGAAGTTACAAGTTTCCGGCGTAGGTTAACAGGTCAACCGCTTCCCATGGAAGGTGTTTGTGAAAGGTTGACAATATACAACATGATGACATTCAAAACAACTAAACCAGGCTACTGCAGACATCGCATAGCGTGATCTAGATTTGCCTTGGTCACGTAGGACCCTCCTAATTCGCCAATGACCTCAGGTCATGGGTTTTTATTTACAGATTATGTAATTCTAAAATGTATTTATTACATTAGGCTCGGACAGCTACCATTCAAGCCTTGAATAACAAAAGTTACTTTAAACATGGTTTCTTAGGAGCGTGCTCGTAACATATGTTTAGGTATAAACATAACAAGTGATTAAATGCATAAAAAGGTTCTGTTACATACCCTTTTGGACATATTCATAAACAAAGATAAATGCATGGAAAATCTAGATCCATGTTTGATAATAATAATGATTAGGTACCAAAAAAAAATCAAAAGGTTAACATGTATACATGATTATTATGATAATAGGTAACCTGATTAAGAATAGCGGTTACTGGGAAACACAAACATGATCATGGATAATTGTTAAAGAGTACTTGTCACTCTTTGTAATAGGTGCACAGATTAATATATAGGGCTGGTATATTTTATTAGGTGCCCGAAAAATACCTTTAGGAGTATATTAATATATATATATATATTGGGCTATAATATTTTATTAGGTGCCCGGGAGATACCTTAACTGTTCAAATGCAAAGGCGTGAGTCTTTCTTATCCTACATTTTGCCAGCATACAGACCGCTTTTCACACACAAAACAATTCCAGACAATTTTCCTAGGCACCAAATGAAATGGCCAGTTTCAAGCGGCCCTGAACGCAAACGCCTTGAGCGTAACGGGTACGTCATCTGGACGGGACAATACGTTTCCTTGGAGATCCTTCTGTGTATGCCTCAGCCTACGCCAAGCAAAGATGTTGACGGCAATAACCAATATGGCCGTCACGCTGAACACGGCCAGCAAAACGTAGTAACGAAGATTTTCTCCACCTGCATAAGTTGGTGACGCGTGGTTCATCTCAGCCAGTTGCGTCAAACGATGAGCCACCCGCGCGTTGTATGGGAGAGGTAGTGATGGGATAATTGTAGACGCCCAGGTATAGTTCGCAAAATACGTCTTCTCACGTATTATCGTGTTGACCCCTCTGACGGTGTAGTTTGTAGATGTCCCTGTACAACCATCAGCTACTACAAAGATTGGGGAATGGGCGGTGGTCCCGTCCGGGCATACGACTTGAAAACCGTCTTTGTCGTATCGGATCCAGGAGCCATATTCATTCTGTAATTGAAACTTATTACTGTAAAAGGATAAAGTTTCCTCAGACACCTTCACGTGTATGAGAGAGAGAGCGTTTAGCACTATGCCTAACTCACATGAATCCGTTGATATAGGATAGAATTCAAAAGAGTCAGCTGTACAAACTTTATTATTCATGGCTTCTGAAACAGTGTTAGTGGTTTATCTAAGTCTTTAATGACTGTAAATGATTTCCTATCAGAAGAAATCAGAACATGCCCTGTCAAATTGGATATTACTGGACTTGAGTTTATTCGTCATGAAAGTAGGAAACGGTGCTATTTTGTATGATTTGCCCAAGCATCTCGGAAGAAGCAAACCAAAGGTATGGTGAATCATAATCCTATAATTTTCAACGCTGACTGATATTAGGCTATAATAGAACTCTACTTTATGGGCGTCTAATAAAGGAATATAACCTAGTTTCTCCCGTCCGTTCTCCAAAGTTAACGTCAGATCTTTAATAGGCATAAGGTGTGGAGATAACACACCTTTGTCGCTAACGTAATAGCTTCTATTCATAGTCTTTTGATTCTCAATAAAATGTGATATTTTGACACGGATATGATCTATTTTCGAACTATAATAAGCTAACGTAGCCAGCAAATGTTGAACTTCCATAATCTGATCGATATTATTAGAATGTTCGTTCACCAAACTCATTATTTGATTGATTGAAGATAACTGGCTGCGAAGTTCAGACAAAGCTAATTCGGTTTTGTGTTGCAAAAACTCAATTCTTTTATTTTGATTATTTATCTTAAGGCGATTTGAAATTCCTAAGCCTAGATTCGCAACAGATCCTAAGATGTTTAGTCCAGCAAGAAGAAGTGGGTTGTGGCGTTCGAGATTATTGTGCCACACAGACCACATCAGCAAGTCACGAGCAAGTTCCTCTGCCTCAGCGGTTTTATTTTGTGTGTCATAAGATAACATTTCCACGACGCTTAGGGTTTGAGCTAGCGAAATCTCTGAGTTAGCATGAAAATTACGTTGGTGCATTTCCTTAAGCGAAATGGCAAACCTCATCAGGTCATTCTTTAAGTTAAGGACGTCATCTTCAGGCAAAAATATAGCTTGCATATCCACTTCTATGACTATATTACTCGACACAATATAAATATCTTCTGTTCCTTCGATAATCGAGCCATGATTAAATTCTATTTCTTTCGTCTTAGCGCTCTTTCCATACAACAAAGGTGTCTGAACAAACAATATCACTCCTAACAATAACAGATTCATTTTGGAAACTGCAATGAGTAAAATATATGTAACTCATGTTAAAGAATATGTTTACATACAAATATGATATATAAATATATATATATATCACACATAAATAAGTATATATATAAATATAGAATAATATTAATGATATATCCTATCACTAATATATATACGCACTAAAGATAATATATATATAGATATAGATATGATATATAGGAGAGATATAGATATATATAGATATAGATAGTAGGTTAATAATTTTAAGATATCTATTTATATATTAGATATATATATAATATATATATATATATATATAATACTGTTAGATACAGACTAGATATATATATTATTTTAAGTATATTAAATTATTATACAAGTTTCATAAATGCAACCATTTTTTCCCTAACTCCATCAACCTTTCTTTAGATTCTGACATGTGCCACTGGAACTATTCTCATATCATGGGGTTTGGATACATTTTGAACCCCTAAATCATTGGCCGTGTTAATGTTTCTAAAATGTTAAACGGGCCTTCAAACTTAGGTGTCAGTTTATAATTTAAACCTTTACGTATGTATACTTGTATGTATACCTGATCACCCACGGCATATGTTCTGGTTGGCTTAGCTATTTTATCATGATTTCTTTTCATTATAAGTTGTGCTTCTTCTAGATTCTTACGAAGTATATTATATCGACTTATGCTTGCATCCATAACATCCTTTAGAGGATTTGATAAATTAATTGTAGGCGTTAATACATGGAAAGGTGTTCTAGCTGGGATACCGTACAGTGCCTCGTGCGGTGTCATTTTAATAGACACATGATATTGAGTGATTAAGTGTGCTTAGTACCGCAGGTATGGCAATGTCCCAGTTGGGGTCTGCCCCCCCTAAGGTGACCCTTAAAATGTTTAAAACCTTACGATTTGCCCTTTCCACTAGCCCATTAGACTCTGGGTGATAGATCATGGTATTGATTTTCTTTATGCAAAGGAATTCGCACAAGGAGTTAAGGAAATGATTATTGAACTCCCCGCCTGAGTCTGATATAATGGTGTGTGGAATTCCATGTTTACAAATGTAGCACTCGTAAAACTTTCTAGCGCACTCGACTGCGGTTTTTGTTTTAAGCGCTATCAGTTCTGTATATCGAGTCAAGGCATCTATGATTACTAGGAGGTGCTTATTTCCTCTGTCTGACTCGTAAAATCCTGTTAATAAATCTAAGTGTACTCTTTCAAAGGGTTGATTTGGCACGGGGTAAGCCCCTAGGCTGACAGGTGTCTTCGTGTGCCCTTTGTATTCTTGACAAGTGCAACAATTTGCTAGGTGCTTTTTTATATCTGTAAGCATCGTATGCCAATAAAATAAAGATTTGGCTTTCTGTGACATTAGGGAATAACCCGGGTGTCCATGCAGTGGATTTTATCAATGCAACCATTTTAAGACAGTGGGTATGAGTGAGATAGGTACCACCACCTGGTTGTTATTCAACTGTGGTGTGTTGCGGGTTTTCCTCGTCACGGATCTACACAGGATATTATCTTTGATTATATAATTCTGCTGCTTATACTTTATATATTCCTTTTCCTTCGGATTTCCGTTTAACGCAATTATGATTTTTTCTATTTGTTGATCTTTTCTTTGTTCCGTCTGTAATAGTTCAGCACTCCAGCCCAGATCTTCCTGTTCAGATATAGTTTTAACGATGGCGTGGAGGTTGAGATATCTATTAATTCAGCTAATGGCTCGGTACAAGATGAAGAGGGGTGCGTGATAATGCGTCAGCAATGATATTTGCTTTCCCAGGTAAATACCCGATCCTCGCGCCAAAGTCCTGAATGATCATGTGCCACCGAGTTCGCTCAGGGCTGTGACAAAAGCCTTTAAAGAAGTCGGTTAGGGGCTTATGATCAGTGAGAACCTTGACGGGATAACCGTATATTATAAATTTAAAATGCATGAGTGAATTAACAATAGCGAGCCCTTCCTTGTCTATTACTGCATATTTAGTTTTGGAAGGTCTCAGTTTACGTGAATAAAAAGCTATAGGGAAAAACTGTTTATCATATTGTTGAAGCAATACCCCACCTACTCCTAGGTCTGAGGCGTCTGTTGCTATAAAGAATTCCTTACCGAGTCAGGAATTTCAAGATAGGAGAACTACACAGTTCATCTTTCAATTTATCGAACGCCTGTTGATGATTTTCAGACCATATGAAATCTACGCCCTTTTTTATAAGATCGGTTAGGGGAGCGGCTATGATGGAGTAGTTCCTAATGAACCTCCGATAATATCCTGCTACAGCCTAAAAAAATTGCTGTATTCCCGTTGACGTTAGTAGGTATCGAAGTTACGGATAGCCGATACCTTATCATGGACTACTTTAAGACCTTCACTAGACACCTGTGAAACCTAAATAGACTAGTTCTGTTTTAAAAATTCACACTTACTTATCTTTACCCTTAGGTTATGCTGCCTTAGTCTTTGTAGCACTAACTCTAATTTACGTAGATGTTCTTCTAAGGTATTAGAAAAGATTACTAGGTCGTCCATGTAGGCATGTAGGATATCTCCTAACAAGTCTCCAAACACAATGTTTATCATTCTAGTAAAAGTTATAGGAGCACAACGTAAACCAAAAGGCATACGCAAAAATTCATAATGTCCCCTGGCTGTGCTGAAGGCATGTATGGGATACTCTCTTCTTCCAACGGAATCTGATGAAAGCCTTTTAGTATGTCCAAGCTGGTGAAATATTTGTTCTGACCTAGTAGAGATAGAATATCGTCAGTACATGGTACTGGGAATCGGTCAGGGATTGTTTCCTCATTTAAGCGACGAAAATCGACGCATATCCGCCAAGTTCGATCTTTTTTCGGTACATACTATTAACGGAAAATTATAAGGCTGTTTGATTTCCTAATGACTCCTTCTTTTAGCATTTTACCTACTTCCTCAGTTATCTCATTCTGAAATTTCATAGGAAGTCGGTACGAAGGTACATAGATTGACTTTCTGTTTGTCCTTTAGCCTTATTTGATGCTCGATGACATCCGTTTTCCTAAGGTTTTCCATCCGTAGTGGAAAAACATCATGATATACAGGTAAAAGATTCAAATTTCTGCTGAATTTCTTCTTCTTGAATGTCCTTATGATTTTATTGTTCTTTATAGATTGCAAAAGGGATTCATCCGCAACTGATTGAGCGTGATTGATCTCAGCTACGGTAAGAATGCGATGTTTATAAACTTCCACATCCAAGATATGTTGATTTTTGTGGATTACTAAAGTGGTATTCAAATAATTACAGACTTCGATGTTACATTGTTGTTGTGAGCCGACTGTATAAATGGCTTGTTTGACGGATAATCCGTGTGTTTTCAGAGTGTCGGAAAGGATTAACATTTCAGATCCAGGCAAGGTTTTCTTTACACGCACTAATATGTTCGAAGTTACGTTCGGCTCGAGAGTTTGCGTGCAAGCTGATATTACGGGCGAGCGAGAATTCTGTTGGGTCGCATGGATTATTTCTTGGTTTATGAGACAAGTGATTGGTTCTTTAATATATGTTACTACTCTGTCTGTCTCTTTATTATCTAAAACTGATTTTAGGGTATTAGAAGACTTATAGAATTTTCCTTTGATATACACACCGTGTTTTGCAGGGCATAAGGTAATATTTTGAGTGCCCATAGACGGGTATCCGATAATTACTGCGGGATACATATTAATGTTTTGTACAACGATAAAGGTATCGGAAAACGTGCGCTTACCGACCTTGTACTGAACATGAGTTACTCCTACCACATTTAATTCATTATTTCCTATACCCGAGAGTCTTATTCCGGACTTCTCTATAGGGAAGTTTGAAAAGAGTAAATGATGAGTCCTTAAATCCATGATATTACGTGGACTACCAGAATCAAAGAACAAAGTAAATGACTTATGGTCAAAATTTACTGCATGTAAGGTTGGTCGTAACTCGTCTTGACTTATGATTGCGTGAATTTGTCGCAAATCTACGGGAACCTGCACAGATTTTTTGGATTCGGCCGTGTGTTTCATAGGAAAATCGATTGCCTCACAATGATTTGATAAATGATTAAACTGATTATTTGATACAAAAGATGTTGATATTGATGACCCAACATCGTACTCTCCCCCCTTGGAGCTAACTACGTGGTATTTGCTTTGTTTAGCACTCCTTGAAAATTTGCTTGACCTTGCAAGTTCTGGCTAGACGGCCCAGGAACAGAGGTACCTGAAGCACAATTTGTTTGTTTTTGCTGTTGAGCAGCATTTCCGTTTGCTTGTTTCTTTTTATAGTACTGAGGACCCTTCTTTTTGTTTGCATTGGCAACTGTTTGCGTGATTGTAAGATTCTGCTGTTGATTCCACGAGAAGCAATAATTATATGAATGTGTGGTACTGTTATGAATTGAACAAAAACGCGTCTGACAGTCTGACGTTACGTGATCTGGCCTATTGCAATTGTAACAAGTCATCCCTGCTGTTTGATTATGATTAACTTCGCCGACTTGTTGTGGCTTATCCTCATTTTTTGCAAAAGCTTGATGGAAGCAAGATCAAGTTCAGTACATTTAGACATGTGTGCTTTTATCTGTTTATACACACCTAGTTCTGTACTGTCAGGCGTTAGCTTTTTAACACAATACCGTACCAAAGCTACAGGCAACATGACTGCCATACGGATTAAATATATCAAGTGTATGAAAACATTCACTGCAATATTGGATCTTGTAACCCACGTGGAGTTACGTAAGTTTTCCTGATGTTCATTTAACCGGTCGGCAATTACTGCCTCCCGTTCTAAACACTAGGCTGAGCCATAGAAGCTTGTTTACGCGTAGAACTCGAAGAACCCCATAACGATATTTACCTCCAGGACCTTGAACAGGAAAAATTATGTCCTGAACCAAGTTAGTTTTACTTCTGGATTTTTGGTTTTATAGGTGTTCCTCTTGTATGCGTGTTTTTTCCGACTGATACGATTCCTAACTGTTTCACTAGCACTGTACAGATACGAACGTCCACTGCGCAAACGCATATTCAATGTAAAATAAAAATGTGTTGCAAATAATAGGAAAAACCCACAAAAAAGATCATATAAGTACAGATAATTTGATAAAGATATTATACGGAGAATTCCTGCAAGAAAACGATAGCAACAACGAGGATCTGTGGGCGAGAACTCGTAGTTGAAGATTGATTCCTGTAATGAATGAAGATTAAGACTATATAACTCACCCCCAGAATACTGGACGATCGACTCCTGATGAACAACACTTCACTGAGATAAACCTGAATAGATAAAATTCTACTTAGCTCTGGGTTATATGTTGAAGGATTGTTGACATGGGATGACGTCACAGTTTCCTCTCTCCTGCGTCGGAAGTCGTGATGACGTCACGGTCTCCTCTCTTCCTCACGTTGCATGAAGAAGTCCAAGATTGATGACGTCACAGCCCCCTTCCTCGCGTTGCTTCCTCTTGGCCTACTCTTCGCGTCCTTGCTAGTGATCGCGCGTTGTTTCCTTTATGTGTTTTCTTCTTTCCGTTGATGTTCGATGCTGCTCTCGTCCGGTGTTGATTCTCGGAGATATGTGCAACAGTCACTCAATCGTCGATGTTGATGCTTGTATTCTTCTCGATCACGGACATATCTTCGTCTTCATAAAATGTTGCGTTGATTGAAGATCCCGTTTCCTCTGTTTAGTATTGATTTATAGGTGGAAGTTGGTGATTGCAGTTCTTCGGTCGGCTGATATGGGTCTTGTTAATGTTACTCTTCGTCAATAGCTGCCACCAATTTTAGTCGTTTTGCTTTTGCGAAAGACTTTGTTTTTCCTTACGACTGTCATTTGTAAGTATTCTGGTTCCTTCTTTCTCCTATGTGATATCTTAGTTGAATAATAGTAGAACAACTTTATTACTGAACTCCATAACAAGAGAGACAGTTCGGTCAGGAGACCGTTCCGTTTGATCGATAGAAATGAACTGAAATCTTAGAGCATCACGTCGATAGCGAAACATCAGCTATCTCAGCGATTCGCATAAAAACATACGTAGTCCGCCGGCTCGGAAGTTACAAGTTTCCGGCGTAGGTTAACAGGTCAACCGCTTCCCATGGAAGGTGTTTGTGAAAGGTTGACAATATACAACATGATGACATTTCAAAACAAACTTAAACCAGGCTACTGCAGACATCGCATAGCGTGATCTAGATTTGCCTTGGTCACGTAGGAACCTCCTAATTCGCCAATGACCTCAGGTCATGGGTTTTTATTTACAGATTATGTAATTCTAAAATGTATTTATTACACATATATATATATAAATAAAGATATATGCCACGAAGGAAAAATAAACGAAGCAGGATCTGCGAGACCTTTCGACGTTAACCGTCCTTTACTGAGCAGAAACTGACATAAATGCGTCAAAAGACAATACAAGAAGATTCGTATAACTGACAGATAGGGATTATAAAGAGATTAGTACCTAGAATCCGACACACCTGGAAGCTGAGAAACCGTCCCAGACAAGCTTAAACAATGGGTGCAATTAAAGGTTTAAGACAATCATCTCAGATACAAAGACAAGACAATTAAAGGATTATAGGTGACAGCTATTCAGAACTTGGTAAACAAAACCATATTCTCAATACATGTCAGATATACATTACAACAAAGATAACTCTAAGACAACTGATTTTTATTTAAGTCAGTAAATATATCTTTGAGGTCATTCTTAAACATGTTACAAATACAAGGGTCTAAATGAAAAAGGCCACGACTAACATTGAAATTACAATGAAAAGTACGTTGTATTAAAGCAGATTCTAAAAGATTTCGTGATAAGACATCTCTTGACCTTGCAATTACTGAACTACCAACCCAATTTATTCGGTGGTTGTTTTCACTTAAATGAATGAATATTGCATTAGATGTTTGCCCAGTTTTTACAGAATATTTATGCTAGCTTAGCCTTACTTCTAGGCCTTTGCTGGACTGTCCGAGATAAAATTAGGGACAATCCATATATGGAATTTTATATATTTTGTTGTTGCTTTCTCTGGGACCATTTCTTATTAACATTCCTTTTAGGTTGACATTAAAAGCTTTTAACCCTCTTACGCCGAAGCCCTAAAAATCAAAACCTCTCCTGTATGCCGGCGCCGGTTTGGAGTGAGCGCGGAAGCGGAAAAAATAATTTTTTCAAAAAATCAAATCGCGCTTAGTTTTGAAGATTAAGAGTTCATTTTTGGCTCATTTTTTTGTCATTGCCTGAAGTTTAGTATGCAATCATCAGAAATGAAAAATAATATCATTATCATATGTAAATAATGCGATATATGGTAGCAAAAAAAAAATTCATAGATAATTGTATTCAAATCACGCTGTGCAAAAAACGATCAAAGCTAACGAGTTACTTTTTTTTCGTTGTATTGTACACTAAATTTCAATCATTTTGATATATAATACATAGTAAAACAATAAAAGCAACACCGGAAAAATATTATCACAAAATGATGTACGAATTCGTAATGCGCGGACGTAAAAAAAATGTTAGGTTTCAAAAATTCACCGTAATTCTAAATATTTTTCTAGAGACTTCCAATTTTGTTTCAACATTAAGACAAATGATTTAATATTACGATACTGTTAAGAGTTTTTAGATTAGAATTGCAGATTTCGACCATTTCGGACGAGTTAAATTTGACCGAATGTCGAAATTTTTATATATATTTTTTTTATATGCACATATTTCGGAGATGGGAAAAGCTACAACATTCACTTATTTTTTATTGTATTTTTCATGAATTCGCGCACATTTTGATATATGAAACTCTATAAAACGGCTAATATGAAAAGGAGCAAA
The DNA here is from genome assembly GCF_015104395.2 of Macrobrachium nipponense. Lineage (NCBI taxonomy): Eukaryota > Metazoa > Arthropoda > Malacostraca > Decapoda > Palaemonidae > Macrobrachium > Macrobrachium nipponense. The sequence goes on along the minus strand of NC_061108.1, from coordinate 21,814,126 downwards.
TATTAGGATAATGCGATGTACGTATTTCGGAGACTTGCGGCCGCGAATCGGCGCGCGGAGTGAAGGTAAATATATTTTTCAAAAATTCACCATTAAATCACAATATTGTTTCTAGGAGACTCAAATTTGTTTCAAAATGAAGAAAAATTACGGAATATTACTAGGCTGTAAGAGTTTTAGCTTACAATTGCGTTTTTCAACTATTTCGGTAGAGTCAAATTTGACCGAACGTGATTTTTTTTCTATTTATCGTGATTTATATGCAAATATTTCGAAAAAAGAGAAAAGCTACAACCTTCAATCATTTTTAGTTATATTCTACATGAAATTGCGCACATTTTCATATATAAAACTTTATGTAACAGCTAATTGTAAATGGTGCAAACATTTCAACAATCGCACACAAAAATTCTGATTTTTGCGGAAGAGTTACCGCGCGGACGTAAGGAAAATGTTTTTTTTTTTTTTTTTTTTTCATAAATTCACCATAAATCGAAATATTGTGCTAGAGACTTCCAAGGCGTTGCAAAATGAAGGTAAATGATTGAATATTACTAGAATATAAGAGTTTTAGCTTACAATTGCGTTTTTCGACCATTTCGGTAGAGTCAAAATTGACCGAAAGTTGAAATTTTTGCACTTAACGTTATTTATATGAAAATATTTCGAAACTGATAAAAGCTACAACCATGGGTTGTTAAAAAAAAAGCTACAACCATGGGTTGTTTTTTGTTGTATTGTGCATGGAATTTCACACCTTTCCATATATAAAACTTTATGTAACGGCAAATTTAAAAGGGTGCAAACATTACGACAATCGCACGAAAAAATTTATCTGAAGAGTTATCGCACGAACGTAGGGAAAAAGTTTTTTCATAAATTCACCATAAATCGAAATATTGTGCTAGAGACGTCCAATTAGTTGCAAAATGAAGGCAAATGATTGAATATTACTCTTATAATATAAGGAAATTTTAGCTTACAATTGCGCTTTTCTCGGACCATTTCGGTAGAGTCAAAGTTTGACCAAAGGTTGAAATTTTGCACTTATCGTTATTTATATGAAAATATTTCAAAACTGATAAAAGCTACAATCATGAGTATTCTTTTGTTGTATTTTACATGTAATTGCGCACATTTTCATATATAATACTTCATGTAAAGGATAATTTAGAATGGTGCAAAAATTATGTCAAAGTGACAAAATAATTTTTGAATGTGTCACTGATACTTTTTAGTGCGATAAGAAAGAAATTCGCGCTTGCGCGCCTGCGTAGCGATTGTAAACAAAACAACGCCTTGATCCGTGATCTCCCAGCATCCCCCAAGGCGCGTGATTCAAAAGTTTTTGGCTGGTAGGCCTATAAGTATTTTTCCGCGAATTTTTAAAAAAACTTTTTTGAGCCGACGTATGATACGTCCAATCGGCATACGGAAGACATTTTGACTCGACGTTTAATACGTCCAATCGGCGTAAGAGGGTTAACAATGATTTAATGGTTTCAAATCCGTTAAAATAAGCCAAACTGAGAATGTTCTTAGAATTTTCTTTCTGCGTGTTACTTACACTATAAAACTTTTTGTGGGCTTTATTATAACAAATATCTAATATATGTGAAGGATAGCATAAATCTTTCCCTATTTTTCTTATGTATTCAATTTCTTGATCCAAATATTGTGGACTGACAATGCGCAATGCTCGTAAAAACATAGAGGAAAAAATTGATATTTTTATGTTAAGATGGTGTCCTGAGAAGAAATGAACATTAGTTAAGTTGTTGGTCGGTTTCCTATAAATACTGAATTTACATTGAAATGATTCTCTGTGTATCAAAACATCTAAGAAAGGGAGGCAATTGTCTTTTTCTAATTCTAGAGTAAACTTAATCAATGGTACCTGGTTATTTACCATCAACTCCGCTTTTCACTATTAAGGATAAGGATAACTTAAAGCTCTGTTCAAAAGCGACGTGTTCAGACAACGGCAAGAACACAGCCCTACCAGACTCAACATCCCCAAGCAATAGGATTTTGTCCTTGGAAATATGACGCCTCTGAATGATATCTCAAGTTAATTAACAAATTCAATAGTTCCTGGAAATGCCATGAATCCCGTAAAAACCTAGATATCCTGGAAATACTAAAATACCTAAGTTTTCAGTATGTCCCCAACAAATTTACTAGTGCATGGAAATGCCATGCTCCTGCAAAAAGCTAGAAATCTTGGAAATACGAAAATTCTCAAGATTTCTGAATTATGAACCAAAATGTTCCGTAGCTCATGGAAATACTGACTTAAAAAGACTTAAAAATCTGGAAATCTTGGAAATGTTCAAAATCCCAAGATTTCTTAATAATGTCTCCAGAAGTACTACACTAGTTCATGGAAATGTCATCCATCC